>NC_028360.1:2369600-2472415 GCF_000741045.1 Vigna radiata var. radiata
ATACGTATTACCTTCAAATAACTTACAATGCTCCATTAATTATGAAACTGCCTCTTAAATTATTCATTACTCCCAACCTCACCTCACTATCCAATTGGTCACTAGAGAGGGTTCAGATGTCTGAACGCATCAGACTCACCTTCGGCGCTAGCACATATGACTAGTCACAACTGACTGGACCAGGCCAAGGCTGCTCTATGATCAGGGATGTGCCATCTCAGGTTTTTAAGTCCCTTCTATCCTACCAACAAAGAAAGGCTCTCAACTAGCTTTAATTAATTTATTTAAGTTACCCAAACTAGTCTGTTGTGCTCTAAACCTCAAACGCCCAATTTTTATATTTTACCCCCCTCTCACAGTACTCTGAAACAGTACCCATGCATCCAAGTACTACCCAAACGATGCTAATTAAAGTCTCACCCAAAGCCTTTCCAAAACATCATCAATCACAGTCAATAACTTATTCAGAAACATATTAGATTCATCAACCAATGCACAGGAAATAAATCAAGCTCATATCAAGATCAATTACATAAGACAACGACAAACAGTTCCAACAGAAATCATATTATATACGTAGCCACACATGAAACGCTGAAACATATTCATACTCAACAGATATATGAAACAGTGAGAAATGTAATTCAAACAATACATCAACTTCAAATACAACATGCATATATTTTATAAAATAAATCCACACAAAATAATTAGCTCCCCTTACCTGGAAAGCTTAACAGTACCACTCCTAGGAACGCTCTAGTAGTACCTCCTCACAGAGGCGAGTTTGACAGCACCTATAAGCCACCAAAATTGGTGCAGAGCACATTTCTTAGAGTTGGAAGGGATAGAGAAACTAAAGGAAAAGCTATCAGTAATATGCAACCAGCAAGTTGCATGCCCTAGGTTCAAGAACTGTTGAAGAAAAGGGAAAAAGACACTTACCGGTCGGAATGGAAAAGCATTCGGTTCAAACTAAAGTCCTTGGTGCAGTGAGCGCGGAAACACCTTCAAATCAAAATTTGATCGGTTCAGTGAAGAGAAAATCTAGAGAGAAGGCAGAGAGAATTTTAGGGCAAGGGTTTTAGAGAGAGAAAGAAAGCTGGCAAAATGAAGGAATTCTTATTTTTAGAAGACCCCTTCCTAAGGTCATGGGTCCTTAGCTTTATGGGTTGGACTGCCTCAATATAGGCCCAATGGCTTTATAATTATTTAGACCTTTACAATATACGTCATGAAAAGATTATTGTGTAAAGACTATAAACAATATTTTAATTTGTTGAGAGGCCAAATTGAAATATTGAAACTTAAAACAAGTAATCGACAAAGGTTACATAAAACAGTTGTGATCCATATCTATAAGGACAATCATCATTCCTACTTCTTTATGTTCATCCCTATTAGAGGAAAAAATAAAGATGGAACATAAGGTGTGTTAAGACAAGTTCTTTTAAGAGAAAGACTAGGATCGTCTATGACATCTTTGGTTTTGAAGTTTAACAAACAATATTAAACGAAATAATCTTGGATTAATCAAACATATAAAAGACTATTAATAAGGAACATATTACAATGGTCAAAACACTAAAAGACAAAAAAGTATGTTTGAAAGACAAAGTATAGATTAGAAGCATCTACACAAGAAGTTTAATAAAAAAAATTGTTAATAAATTTACATGAGACGTTAATTAATAAAAGAAATAAAAATGAGACAACATAGGAGCATAACAAGAAGTTCACATAATAAATCTAAAACATTTAATTCACACAAGAAACATTAAAGTATAAATAACAAAACACTAAACACAACTATATACAAAATCCAAAGAATGTTATATGCAAAACATAAGAATTGAACAATACAAAAAGGTTACACTACTAACATCATTGTTAGAAGAAAAGAAAGGTAGCCAAAAAAGCCAAAATCAATTAGTATCTTGACACATCCTATGAACTAACGGAAAGTACTAACAAAAGAAGGCAGACAAAGTATTAGTCTCCTAAAATTCACAACACAAATAGGAAAACAAGACTTAAAAGAACCGCTAGGAACAAAGAACTTTATAAGACACATCATTAAATGACTTCTCTAGTTAATATGTCAATAAAGTGCTTTGTCAAACATCACTAAAAGATGATCAAACAAATTCTACATATAACATGAAAAATAGAAGGGTAAAAAAATGTGTTTGGAAAATATCTTAGAACCCAAAACCTCATATCAAATAAGGAGTTTTGCTAAACACATGATAAACAAGACGCACCACTAAGCGGTTATCAAATCAATGCGTTAATGAGAGTCTTGCTAAATGCAAACTCTATACATCGCTAGATGATAATAAAAAAACTAACAACATGCCTTAAGTAGATAAAAGTGTCAAAATATGTTTTATGAAAGCATGCTGAAAAGCCTTAATTGATAGTCCAAAAAGTTATGTTAGAAGAGACCTTGTTAAACGCACTCGTTGAATAGAACAAAGAAAAATCTAAAGCGTTTACATAGACCAAACGATACCATGAGCCAAATGATCTACTTCATCCAACGATGAAGTCTTCTTGGTATCTTAGTACGAAGCTCAAATGATCAAATCCTATTTGAACGGTAGAATATACAAAAAACACTTTTGTTGTTCTGGAGAGACATTAAATGCCATTAAATGTTCAACTTTTAAAAACAAGAAAAGTGATAAGAAAAAAGACATATTTGTTGCATGCATATCAACTCTACCTTGTGCAGATTGCCTAATACATACGTCTTCCTTCTCCATCCTATATAAATTAGAAATGAACGTTAAAGACAATAAAACATTTGCGAAACAGTACTTTCATCAAAAGTTGTGCCAAAGAAATAGTCTAATATACTTTTGATAAAGTACTAAAAAAGTAAGTTTGCTCTAACAAGAAGACATCAACCTATGACTGCCACCTATGATAAAAGCTACAAAGAGTCAAATCTCGAGGTCAAGCTTCGTCCAATGACTATATTATCACCAAATCTCAAGGACAAACATCTCCTATTGGCTATATTGTAAAAAGGTGTATAAATAGAAGATCTCTGAAGAAAAAAAATGAAGAGGAGAAAGGATGGACACTTAAGGAATGAAATGAAAAATCATCCTCATGGAAGATAAAAAATTCTCTCAAAACCATTTAGAGTCAAATCCTCTTGAGAAAGAAGAAATAGAGAAAGAGAAATAAACATCTATAGGAAAGAAGAGATACTCTCAAAATTCATTGATGTATAAGTTTACTTTTGTAAGAAGAGAGAAGAAAAAGTATTCAGTGAGTCTATTAGATTGATTTGTATTGAACATATATCCTCTCTACGAGAGTTATAGTCCAAGGACTTGTAATCAATCTTTTGATTGTAAATTCTGAAGAGAATTAAAACACTTTATGTCTAACTTTGAGGAGTTAAACGGTAGCTAGACGGGGTGTGTCTAATGGAAACTAAGGTGGGTGAAACTCTGACGTTTAACTTGGTAAAGTTAAACGGTATCTACACAAGTGTGTTTAGTGGAAATCAGGAGTGGGTGAAACTTAACTAAAAAATATATATGAAGGATACCGGGAGCTTCTAGGGATACTAGAAGTGGTGAGAATACTACACAACTAGGAGTAGGTGAAACTCACTCAAGGTCACAATAACAGGGCTTACTAGGTTGACAATGACAACTAGGATACTGAGAACGTTTAGGGATATCAAAAGTGGTGAAGAATAATGTACAACTAGGAGTAGGTGAAACTCAATCAAGGTCACAATAATGAGGGTTACCAGGTTGACAACGACAACCAAAAATGGGTCAAACTAAACTAAACAAATGTATTTGGAGGATACCAGGAGTGTCTAGGGATACAGATTGCTGAATAATACTACGCAACCAGGAGCGGGTGATATTCGGTACTAGGGGTTACTGAGCTTGACTAATGTAACTAGGAGTGGTAAGAATACTCACATGTACTTCATTGAAAATCTAATGAAACCCTATAAGAGGAGAATTGGACGTAGCTTAATTGAGTGAACCAGTATAAAATGTATGTGTGCTATGTTTTATGATTTATAGAAGTTTATTCTATGAGAAAAACAAATCCTTCACATACACGCCTTCTTAGAGACATTTTCTTCTCTAAAGATTCACTTCCTTTTAAATGTTAGGAAGATAAGGTAAAGTCAAGACCATGAACGCGTCCATCAGAATAACGTTCACATGGCAAGGACTAAATAGCTTATGAGGATCATTCAACCTTCAACGACTATGAAAAGATAGACAAAAACATTATTCAACCCCTCTTCTAGTGTTTCTAGTCACTTCAATGTGCTCATTAATTATGGTTCATTAATTGTTCATATTTTTCATTAATTATGAATCCTTATGATTCATAAATTCTAACAATTGGTATTAGTTTATGATTAATTGACATGAACCCTGATTTGATTTTCCTCAATTTTATGAAAAAAATGTTTATGAAATTGAGGGGTTTTTAATTAACTATGGGTTGCATCTTAAATCCTTTCTTTTTTTGAATTAATGAATGCTTTTGGAATGGATTTTAATTAAAATCCTTAATCTGGACCCTAATTCTTCATAATCCTAAATTGAAAATTAAGAGTCTTAATTGTTTCTGAAACCCTAAATTATAGAAAAATCCCAATCAGTTTTGGCCCCCAATCTCTTTTTTGAATTGGGAAACTAATTTGCGTTATTCTTTCTTGCTTGTTCTTCTTCTTGCTCGCTGCTACCATGGAGGGAGGAACTGCTTCTTTTCGTTCTATTGCTATAGTGGAGGCGTAAAAGCTTCTTCTCCCTTTAGGTTCTTCGTCACGATGGAGGTCTAGGCTCACAATGTGGTCTGGGTTTTTTGCATATGGCTCGCTAGTTTTGTTTACGATGGAGTTCACAAAAGTGCAACAGTAGTCGCTAGAGACACGTTTATTTCTCTCTCGTGAAGGCACAACTCAAATGCATATGTGAGATCTGGTGGTTCACATATATGGGTTGCTCGCGACAACATGAGTCATGTTGTGTCACATCGTGTTCTCGTGATGGTAGAGGCACGATATGTAGGGGTTTCGTGGGGGTGTGCAGATTTGTAGAAGTTGCATTGTGGCGGTATTACATCATGCTAGTTTGTACAATGACGTGGTGTCATAGAGTTTAATGTGTCTATGGTTTTGGACTAGTTCTCGTGTTGCAGCGAAAGAGACAAATATGGTTCTGTTTTTTGTCGATGGATCTGTGGTGGACGAGAACTTGTATCTGATTCGCACAAATATGGTCTCCAAGTGGTTTTGGCAGCATTGGTGGTTGACAGGGGGTTCGGTGGTGTGTGATGCTTCATTTTTGGTGGCACCGCCACGGTGCGATAACATGGTGGTTCCTACCACCGGTTTTGATAAAATAAAATCCTATTTGGAGCATATCCAATTTTTTATCAGATTTTTTTTTTGGAAGATCCATTTTGAAAGCTTGGATATGGTGTTGGTTCTTATTCGGATCTCGTTTTGGATTTTATGTGTTTATTAAAATAAAATAAAGTAAAATTCATAATTAATTTGGGTTTGGAATAAATAATAAAATTCAAATTTTGTCTTATTCATAATTTTGAATGAGCTATTGATAATTAACAAATCACTAAAGTGAGTCTTCATTATCTCATTAGTTCATAGAGAAATTATGAACAATCGTGTTTATGCATATCCATGTAAGTATTGGTTGGCCCAAAGGAATATTAATATTTTGCTCAATTGTATACAGACTTGTGATGATAACATGTGATAATTATAAGGTTTTACGTGTCAATGATAAATCAATCCAAAGATAGGTTTGTTATTGGACATTTTTTTATTATCAGTGTTGATCATTACACCAAGATATTAGTATCCAAAGACTTTATATTGATGGGGCATTGGGTGTCTTAGGATGTGATACACAATTATTTGAATATATTTATATAATTAATAATTTTTATGATGTGATCTTAATTACTTTATTTCTCTTTATAAAATATAGCTATAATGGCTTCAATATCTACCAACGTAACTTCAGTTTCGATACAAATTTTAAGGACGAGAAAGAGAACATGAAGATAATTATTGGTTGCACTTTTGACTATAGGAAAGAATATGAGAAGTGGGATCGTTTAAATCACATGAGTTTGATGATCATTAAGCGCGACATTCCAAAGGCCTATAAAGGTGTTGTATCTGAAGAAATTACAAGTGGTAAAGATTTTCTTGCTGAGATTGAAAAACACTTTGTGAAAAGCGATAAGGCGGAGGAAAATGCACTTCTTCAAAGCTTGGTTTCCATGAGGTATCAAGGCAAAGGAAATGTGTGAGAACACATTATGGAGATGTCGAACATTGCTTCAAAACTTAAGGCGTTGAAACTTGAGTTATTGGAAGACTTACTCGTACATTTTATTTTGATCTCTCTTCCTTTACAGTTGAAAAATTTAAGGTTTCATATAATTGTGAAAAGGAGAAATAGTCTCTTAATGATCTCATTTCATATTGTGTTCAAGAAAAGGAGATACTGAAGCAAGAAAATACTGAAAGTTCTCACTTAGCCAATACCTCTAATGACAAAGACAAAAGGAAGAAAACTAAGAATCTCAAGATTGATACTACTAAAGGTCCATCACAAAAGAAACAAAAACAGTTTGATGTATGTTTCTTTTGCAATAAAGTTGGACACATAAAGAAGGATTGTACGAAATATCATGCTTTGCGTGCAAAGAAAGGGTTGCCTAAGCTACCGGAAGACAATTGATTCTGAAAGATGGATCTATTTGGAGATGGAAAATTGGTAGAGATGGAACTCATAAAATGTTTTAGATTATTATTGTGTACTAGTTTTCTATTTTGGATTTGAAAGACACTTCAGTTGTACCATCATTTAGGTGAAATTTTGATTTCATTTGTTTATTTGGACAAATTATGTTAATTATGTTCGTTTGGATATGATGAATTCAACTTGTCTTTAAATTCAAATTTTGTTGGAACCAGTTCACTTTTGACTAATAATAATCTATATATTCTTCATACGATGACTTCCTATTATGAATTCTTAAATATGAAATTGCATGGTACTAAGCATAATATTGACTTCACAAAGGTAAACAACAAGACCAAGGACTATAAATTTTATGATCACAAATTAAATATTATTTTTAGATGAGAACAATCATATTCTTTGAGGATATTGAATTTGGGGGAAATAATAAGGTTAGAGGAAGAATAAGTGAAAATGATCTTATTCATAAAGTTTCTTATAATGAAGCAAGTTCAGAACCTCTAGCAAGATCAAAGAACAAACTCAAGATCCTCATAAACATGTGCTTCATGAGGAGTATAAGTCCATGCAAGACAATAAGGTTTGGGAACTTGTCCCATTACTAGAAGGTTTGAAGCCCATTGGTAGTAAATGAATATTTAAGACCAAGAAGGATTTTGATGGTAATGTGGAAAGGTATAAAGCTTTTCTTGTGGTGAAGGGCTATATTCAAATATGTACACATCTGAATATAGCATACATAGTTGGGATTTTTAGGTAGATATTTAATCAATTTATGAATGGATCATTAGAAAGCATCCAATAAAGTTATGAAATTTTTTCAAGAGAACAAAGGTTTATAAGATCATGTATATAGGTCAAACTAGTTAGAAATCATTAAGTATTCATGAAGGGCTATATTCAAATATGTACACATTCAGATATAACATACATAGTTGGGGTTTTAGACAAATATTTAATCAATTCATGAATGGATAATTGGAAAGCATCCAATAAAGTTATGGAGTTTTTTCAAGAGAGAAAAGGTTTATAAGCTCATGTATATAAGGTCAAACCAGTTAGAGCTCATTAAGTATTCTAACATAATTTTGTAGGATACTAAGATAGTTTAAGATCCACTTCAGGTTATATTTTCATTCTAGTTGGTGGTGTGGGTTCTTGGCCCAATACCAAGCAAACCGTTATGGCTTTATCCAATAAGGTTACAAAATTTATAGCATCTTATGAGGCATCAAATCAAGGTATATGACTGATTTTGGTCATAAAGTTACATATTGTGAATGGAATTGAAAGACCACTTACGTTATATTATGACAACAAATCAGTTGTTAAAGAAAGGGTACAAAGTAAGTGTATTTTAATAGAAACCTTAGGGACAAACTCCTTGTTTGTATATCCTCTTAATAAGGATTTTAGACCTAAGGTCTTTCATGAGCATATTGCTCACATAGGTGTTTTACAATTGAAGGAATCTTTGGTTCAATGAGAGTTAATTACTTTTATGTGTTTATGTTTTATGTTTGATTTTCATGTATGCATACATTCTTATGGGCAATTTTGGTTTAATAAATATATGGTTTATTATTGAGAAATTACACTATGTATATTAAGATTATTGTATTGATCTCATTGACATAAAGTAAGGACCAATTGAAAATAGATGTGTACAGGTCATCTTCACGTAATTTTCATGCTTCACATCTCATGATGAATCTATGTCATTTGGTTTTATCAACCTTAGTGATTATTGTCAGGTTTGATTGTGATTGATGCAATAAAAATTGCTTTGATTCTGCACGTGGATATAATCAATGAACGAAATCTTTTAAATTTGCTCAAGATATATAATAATAGTTTTGAGTTCATAAAATCTAATACATTTACAAAAATTTATATGAATATATATAGTTGTGATCAACAATTTTAAGTTATTTATATATATATATATATATATATATATATATATATATATATTATGAAAATATTATTGTGTAGAGATCATAAACAACGTGTCATTAATTTTTGATAAGGTCTAAGCTTCCATTTTTTATTATTTCAAAGAGAATTTAAAACAACTCTTATTAAAAAGTTTATTACTTATTGATTATTAATTTGTATGGTTCATCTATTTTAGAAGAAATCTCCATGAGAATATATATTTTGTTCTTTGATTCTATAATTTTTTATTTTTAATTTATCTTTTCATCTTTATTTTTCTTAATAGAACTTATGACTAGAAACAAAATCTTAATTTTTTTTATTAGGTAACACCCTTATAGTAAATTTTTAGTATATTTTTTCATAATAATGAATAATTTTTTATATTTTACTAAATTATATTTAGATTTATCATAATATTTTATTTTTCACGTAATTGAATTAATTGGTCCATTAAGTGTAAAATTAAGGACCTCTATTTAAATCTTGTAAAGACCAGTATTTAAATATCTGAAAATAGATTTTGCTGTGATGATATAGTCAATAAAAAGTATATATTTGACAAGATACTAAGTTAGACTAGTTAAAAGGAAGTACAAAGTACTTGAACTTATTAAAATATTAACCTCGTTAAAATAAATTTCAACTTTCACGTGAGCCAATTAAATAGGAGGGATTACAAACATCTATCATTGCTTTATCATTTTTAACCAGTATTTATTTTTTTAAAAGTATTTATTTCCATATTTCAATTTTAAATCTGGATGATACTTATATAAGTTATTATTATTTTCTGCCTTCCCATATTGGATTAATTAATTGAAAAAAAAAACTAAAATGATTTTTATAATAGAAAATATTGTATTTAAAAAATAAAACGGAGTTTATGTTAAATTTAATGATTAAACATTTTCATGATAAGGATATTCTGTGTATTTTGATTCCTCATTGTTCATTTATAATGCGTCATGCTTACGTTTCCATGTTGCTTTATTCCACGGATACCAAAACCGCGTTTGTTTGTTCAAACGCGTTTTCCCTTTGAGTACAGTCCCTATACATAATTAATAATTAATAAATTAATTCATTAGCGTAACTGGGTTATGTACAGTGTTTGATCAATTTCTTTTATCAGAAAAAATAAATAAATTAATGTAGTTTATACTAAAAAAATAAATAATTGTGAGGCTCTAACCCTAAGTTATAATGCTATGCCTAAGTTTTCTGAGTTTTTTTTAGTACTAGTACTGTGTCACAGACCACATTGCTGACTAACAACCACTCCATCTACTAAAATTAAAATTTGTATTAATTGATTCTTTATTTCGTTCAATTTTTGTCAATGCAAAAACTATAACGTATGCAAGAGTATACTTTTTTTCAGCCTCATTCTTCATCATTTTTATATTTTGCACACCAACACAGACTATTTCCAGTGCCAAAAAGAAAAAAAGAGATTAAGACTTTTAATATTAAGTGATTAATTAGATCGAAACAATGAAACATTAATAAATTGTTTTTATCAACGATAATCAAATATGCAGAAAAAAAGAAAGGACAATACCATAGAAATCTCTTTTTCTTTGTTCGTTGATAGAATGTAATCAAATGAGAATAAATTTAAAATGTTACGAAGGTTTAACACACACATGAATCTTTACACTGATAAAATATTGTTCATTTTGAACCAAGCTTTTATGAATTTGCTTTTGATATCTCTCTAAAATATCTCTTATTAATGAAGATATATATACATTCATGTTCATCTCTAATTTTTTTTTACCTTTTTTTTTCTGACGTGAGATTTTGTTTTATAATTAACAATTTTATGGATCAAGAGATTATTGCAAAATCATTTAAAAAGAAACACAATGTGACAATCTTATTAATTCATATGCTGAATTAAAAAATTTAATTGAAAAATGTGAGTAACTAAATTTAAGAAATAACATTTAGGACAATTAAATAACATTTAAAAGTATAAATTTAATAAAGAAGTTTAGGGGGTTGGTGAGAATACAATAACTCTTAAAAACTAGGATGAAAATAAGTTGTGGTAAAATTTATGAGGTAGGTTACTTTTTTTTAATATACATGTACTAAAAGAAGGTGACAGGTTAACTAAATTAAATTTGTCTAGAGAAAAAAGCACTTATTTTACTTTTTTTATTTTATAGATATCTATGATGAAAGATTTAAATAATACCTAAATATTTACGATAAGTACTTGTTTATAAATTAACTGTTTCTATAATCATAGAGGAACTTTGTATAAGTATAAACTGTGTTTCTATACAAGTTATAAACTGTTTTCATAGGTTCTAATAACTATTTTTTTTCTTTTTCTGAATAAGCTAGTTAAACGCAACTTTTATGACTAAGTTATGCTCTCTCAAAATATTACAGATTGAATTTAAACTGTAATTAAATTGTTTCAAAAGTGGTCCTAAATGAATACAATAATCTATTTAAAATTTATATTATTTTGTAGTGAGACTTTTTTTTATATATTGCTAGTTATATATGCCTGAACTTATGGTGCTTCATTTTCAAAATAAGTTTTCAAAAAAAAAGTTAACAAAATTTCAATTATGTTGTATTATTCTAATTATTTTTTATTTCAGGCCAATAATAGAAGGATACCATAACATATCACTTTTACTTCATCTTCTATGATACTTTTCATTAATGAAATAATTAAGTTTATGTTTCGATATGTTTGTTTATTATAATTTTGGAAGAGAAAACTAAAAGAAAAAAAAGCACTAAGTTTTGTGACATAATAAATTATAAGATCTTGAGGTACATATTAGAAAGTGAGTTTAGGCGTAACTCATCCTCACAAAACCGACAAGTTTGCACGTAATAGTATAAATTGGATAATCCAATAACAGTCGGCTTGTAAAGTGAGGTTTGCACGTGATAGTATAAATTATGTTGTATCATTCTAATTATTTTTTATTTCAGGCCAATAATAGAGGGATACAATAACATACCACTTTTACTTCATCTTCTATGATACTTTTCATTGATGAAATAATTAAGTTTATGTTTTGATATGTTTGTTTGTTATAATTTTGGAAGAGAAAACTAAAAGAAAAAAAAAAAGCACTAAGTTTTGTGGCATAATAAATCAAGGTGTATAAGATCTTGAGGTACATATTAGAAAGTGAGTTTAGGCGTAACTCATCCTCACAGTCCGACCACAGGTGGAAACATAAATACTTACTTAAAACTCACTAGGATAGACTCTAATTATGAATCTGATACTATGTTAGAAAGTAAGTTTAAGTCTCAACCCCTCAAAACCAGCTTGTAAAGTGAGGTTTATACCTCACTTATATATTATAATTTGACCTTACCTCTAGTCAATGTGGGATTTCCAACAATACACGAGAAGAAAACAAAATATCTTGTTAAACAATTTTTTTTTCTATTAAAATAAATAAATAAATATTTGGTTTACTTGTAAAACATCTTAGAAAAGGTCCAATTATAGACTAGCGTAATTTCAAGAGATATTTTAGTCAACTCCAAACATTGAGAATATTTTGTGTTTCAGAAAAAAAAAAAAAAAAAACTTTGGGTCAAACATGCAGACCATAGAAATTAGATATAGAATAAGTAAGCACACGGAAACCATTTGCAAAATAGAATTACGTGCATGCACACACACATGTTCATACTTTTAAAAATACAACATATGCTTAAAATTAAACAAGAAAAAAAGCAGAAAATTTTAGAAATTCTATTGCATTAAAAGTAATTTTGAAAAGTTGAATTTGTAGCATTACCGTTAATGGTACTTGGTAGTAGTACGTTACTTGAAACATTTATAAAAAACTTGAGTTGACAATTTCTCCAAAACGGTAGATATGTTTCCTAAAACACTTAGCAAATTTGGATTTGACGATCAAAAAGAGATTATTGCATAGAATCCAAGTGTCTTCAATATTACAATAAATGTAGTTCAACAACAACAAACCCCGATTTCAATGTTCCTCTATAATCATTTATTTGTCCTAACAAAACAATAATTCAACAAAAAAGTTTTCATCCTAAGCACTTAGCGTCAATGTTTTGGTGTTGCTATAAGAAAATGTTTGCATGTTTCAACACCAATAATAAACAGAACATCTTTTATTTCATTGAAAAGTCCTCGTATATTCGCCCTTTCTCCAAGGCCATTGACACTGTCTCGTTCGGTTCGGTTTATTTCACAAAAAAAAAAAAACCGTAGTTATCCTCTTATTGTTTGCCAGCTTACGGTGGCAGGCGGACATTGCACACAACAAAAAACCAACATTCAAAACGGTTTAAACTGTTGCTTATGTACATTTTTTCTTATCCACTGTCACTTTTCTTCTTCTAAATCAACTCCCCTTTAAAAGTCTTTATTTTTACATAAATTAACAAAAAAGTGTTTAGGAAAAAAAATCACCTATTTAATAAACAAATAGAGGGATAGTTATTTAAAACATATAATTTTCCAAATAATAACTCATAATATTGATTGAAAGCAAAATTATAGTAGAAGAAACCGAAAACATCAATGAATACGTTCTTTTAAATGCTAAAAAACATTAAGTAATTTGAAATTGATAGAGTGTTAACTAATAGACCGTAAATTGTTCAAACTTTTATCATTTGAAAGAAATGAATTTTGTTAATGTTGAAGAAAACATGGATTAAAGTAAAATGAAAAAATGATCTAAAAGAAGATTAAAAAAAGTAAGAAAAAAAGTTGAGAGTGGAAAAAGAAAAAAATGAGATGAAGGTGTCGGAAAGATCCAACTAACGAAGGAAGCAATTTACTTTCGTACATAAATGAATACAGTTGGACTGTGTCGTATTAATCTTAAATTAATCCTTTCTCTCTCTCTCACCTTACAAATTTAACACTTTCCCTTTCCCTTTCTTTCTTTCTTTCCTCCTTCTTCTACTTTTACTCCTTCACCTTCTCTCTCTATACAGTGTCAATTTTCTCCGGCAACGTTCTTTCACTCTCTCTCTTGTTGACTTCGCCGATCACCGTCGCTACGCGGCCATGGGGCATTGTTGCAGCAAAAACATCGCCGTCAACAACGAGACGGTGCCCCCCGATCACCGCCCCAAGACTCCGCATTACGCTCCGCCGTCTCCTCCCCCGGCTTCAGGGAGCTCGCTATCCGGAGCCACGCCGGGGAGGAACACGCCGGCGCACTCGTTTTCCACCAGCCCCTTCCCGAGTCCTCTCCCGCCCGGAGTGGCGCCGTCGCCGGCGAAGACTCCGGGGAGGAAGTTCCGCTGGCCGCTGCCGCCTCCCTCTCCGGCGAAGCCGATCATGGCGGCGCTGCTGCGGCGGCAGGGAAAGGCGAGGCCGAAGGAAGGACCTATACCGGAGGAGCAAGGGGAGGGTGGCGGTGAGGGAGAGAGGTCGTTGGATAAGAGTTTCGGTTATGGGAAGAATTTTGGGGCGAAGTTCGAGTTGGGGAAGGAAGTGGGTCGGGGGCATTTCGGTCACACTTGTTGGGCCAAAGGGAAGAAGGGAGAACTTAAGGGACAATCCGTTGCTGTAAAAATCATATCCAAAGCTAAGGTGAGGGGGTTTGTTGTGTTTTTTGTGATTTTCCTTTTAATGATTCTGAAGATCGTATGATGTTTTTCTTTGTTTACTTGGAGTAGGAGATGGTGTACGTTGACCCTTGGTCAATTCAGGATCAGTTTCTGACTTCTTGCATCACTGTTTTGGAACTAGAATTTCATGTAGTGTGTGATTAGTATTGACTGTTTGCACTTTTTTTTTTTGGTTTTGGAAACTCAATTTGGGAGTCAGGTCTACTTCTTGGAAAGTAGTAACACGGGACTGATTTTGCATCATTAGTTTGAATTTTCCACCCTCTGTAAAATATATTCTGTGTGAATGTACTGATAGTATAATGGAATTGGAGACTACTGAGGTGGTGGTTGATGGGCACAGGAATTCACAATGGTTTTGTTGGTGGTGATCAAGGTTGCTGATTTCTGGTGTGTGGTATTGAAATAACTTCTGTTGTTGTTATTTTCTAAGCTATTGCTGGGATCATAAAGGAAAATGCCATGGAGACTTATGGGAGAGTTTATGAGATTTTAAAATAGGGAATGAAAATTCGTCTCTTGAGCGAGTGATTGGTTGCGCTCAGGCACGTGTTTCAATTACTTGGACCTGAGGCAGAGCGAAGCTACGGCTCTAAGCTTCTACAGTATTTCATCCAATTGATGTGATTTTAACATTTAAAGTGAATATCTGATGCCGAAATATACATAGGTAAATTGTGGTGAAAAGGGATTGCAAATGATGTTGGTTGTAACTGGGAATTCAACTCTGTATTTATTGTCGCTTTCTCGGGAGAATTACTCAGACTCTTGTGGAAAGGTGGCATAAATGGTTGTACATTATGAGACAAGTAAGCGAAAGATGAATTTGCACCTCTGTAGTGTGGACAGGTTGTTAAGTTTTTCTGTATGTGTGGACTGTGACTCATCTGTAGATGTTTTACATTTGTTCTATCGGTGGCCGTTAGGCTGTGGTCCAAACGGTAGAGGTTTCAAATCACACGGATAGAGCAGGTGATATGCACAGGACCTTGTTGCCAAAGTTTCTTACGTGATTGTTGAAAACCATTTTATTCTCCCCAGTTAGGTCATCTGTAAATATATAGGTGCTTAATTGTAAATTAAAGAATCCTTATAGTGAGCCTGGTTATTTATGTTTTCTTCCTCCATTATGAGCCAAATTAGACGGTAGCAAATACCCTTGAAAGGAAAGGAATGTGAAGAAGAAAATTAAGATCGTTGAGAAAGGGCACAAACAGAAGCTTAT
Organism: Vigna radiata var. radiata; assembly: GCF_000741045.1. Classification (NCBI taxonomy): domain Eukaryota; kingdom Viridiplantae; phylum Streptophyta; class Magnoliopsida; order Fabales; family Fabaceae; genus Vigna; species Vigna radiata. The sequence continues at coordinate 2,385,177 of NC_028360.1, forward strand.
TAACTATGGATGGATGTTATAAGAATTTTTCCTTCAGTTGATTTAAAAGTTTTCTGAGTTGCTTGGGGGCTCTTGTAGCTGATTTTTGTAGGAAAAGGACCGGAAAAAGCTGTCTCCTTTGTTCTGCACCTTTTAATTATCCTTCTAAACAATCTAATTGGAGTTTGAGAGTAAATATTAATTGGTGTGGGAGAATCATGTATTGTGATGTTGTGGTCATAGATTTCATAGTTTGTTTTATGCCATCCATCAACACGAATTAAGACTCAATTTTCAAGCTTTTTCTAATCTTTCCTTATCATTTATGCTTGATAACGGTGGTTATTGTAATTAACTGAGTTTTACATGGCAGATGACTTCTGCGATTGCAATTGAAGATGTGCGGAGGGAGGTGAAAATGTTGAAGGCCTTATCTGGACATAAGAACTTGGTCAAGTTTTATGACGCATTTGAGGATGTCAACAACGTCTACATTGTTATGGAGTACGTGCAGAAAAAAAAAAATTGTTAACATTCCTCTCTGTCTTGCTAGGACTTTATTCCTATTCCGTTCACTGCTTGATTTATGTGCATACATTTTTTTAAGTTATTGGTTATAAAATAATTCATCTCATTGCTCATAATATGAGCAGATTTTATGGCTGGTTTCTACAGGTAGATACCTTAAACTGTTGAATTAGACATTTATTCTGACGCAATGAGTTTTTTTCTTTTGTTATTGTTGTTGTTGTCAGGTTGTGCGAGGGTGGAGAATTACTTGACAGAATTCTAGATAGGTAAAATTGAAAGGCTGTTTGCCATTTTTACCATCTGTTGATATTTTTTTTTTTTCTGTCCAAACTTTCCTTAAAGCAGTTTGGTTTTTGAAAAACATGATTATAATTGGATTGTTTTTAAATTAATTATTTGTTGAAGAGGTGGGAGATACCCAGAGGATGATGCCAAAGCTATTCTTGTACAAATTCTAGATGTAGTTGCATTTTGTCATCTTCAGGGAGTTGTTCACCGTGATCTAAAACCAGAGGTATGACATTATGAAGCTTGAACTACTCATAGTTATTTGATTGTGCTTTCAATAGCTATTTTATGTTTTTATAGCCACCTCTCTAAATTTTTTTTTGCTTTGCAGAATTTTCTATTTGTCTCAAAAGACGAGGATGCTGTGATGAAAGTTATTGATTTTGGGCTCTCTGATTTTGTCAGGCCAGGTAACATGAATAAATCAACCTACTATAGTCAGTCTCAAGTAGTAGTCTCAAGTAGTAGTCTCAAGTAGTATTCAAGTTGCTCGATTTCTCGTATGTAGTTTCATCTCAATCTTGTTTTTGTATATAGTTGGCATGGTCAAATTAACTGATTTAATTTGCCGGCGAATAACCATGTAATCAATCAATTATCAAATGGTTCTGTTCAATATATGGTCATCACTTTGTGAGATATTGACACTACAATGAAGGAATAGCGAGATTTTAAAATACCAAAATCTATTAGTCATTGATTTGGAATAGACATCTAAATTAAATTTCAGCATTTGTAATGAACTCAGCAGGCCTGATATTTTTTAGTAACATTTGACGGTCCTTGATACAATTTCAGTTTGCAGTTTCTTGAGAGTAATGATTTTAAATGACATTTTCTTGATGTAGAAATTTTGTACAATATATAGCTTTCTCTCTATGTAAGTTTTATTGAGGAAATAAAATTTAGATGATCTAATCAGAGGTATTAGTACTGTTGAACAAGGAGATCTTTATTCATCACCATGTCTGTTCCTCTGAGGTCTTTAATTGGATTTGTTCTCCAAATTTGTGATCGTATTCTTTACAAAGCTAGTTTTTCTCTTAAGTTCAGCAATTTTGATGACTGACCACAATTGTTTTTCATTACCTTAAAACTGTTACTGGTTTTGATATAATTCATCGCCAAAATTGATGTTGAATAATTAATTTGTGTTTGAAACTGATATTTCAGAACTAGCTTAGACAGAGCTGATTGTTGAGTGGTGTAAGAGTAAAATTACTTTTACATATAAAATCAAATTACCAAATGCACAGTATTATTATAGTTTTTAAAGACAAGTAGATATGAGTTAAGTTCAGTAACTATACCCTCTTGATCTTCTTTTTGTAGCTGTTTATTGTAACAACTAACTGTTAGTTTGGTCCTTCCAAAATAATTATTTATCTTATGTTGGCTAATTTATGAACAATTATAGGAGAAACCAAACACTTTTCAATTTTGTTAAACCTTGCAAACTCCCACAAAAGGCCATTTCTTCATGTGTTGAGCATGTATATGTGTTTAGGGCTTTAGAACTTCTGATTTTTGTATTATTATGTGGCTGCATAGGTTGAACTCCTCTCCTTAGCCTCTTATTTAAATGGAGAGCATGGAACTTAATATTTTGATCACTGAATTTGTAAGTAAGCAATATCTTGTTATACACATTGGGATGATCAAGTTTTTTGGTCGTGGTTGAAGAGAGGCAGCTATTAAACAAACCTCTACTTTGAATACGTAATTGGATATGGTCTTTCATAATTTCATATTACTCTGCTGCTTTGGGAGCTCCTACTTGGTGCACGCCTTAAAAAAACTATGATATACTGCTCTGACCTGGGCATTGAGTATGTGCATTCCTGTTTTTGACTTTAATGTGTAGCGTAGATATCAGCGCTTTGCAGGAATGAAAACATGTCTTTAAAAACAGAAGGATGAAAATGTGGGATGTCTTTAAACTTGTATCATCTCAAATTGCATTGTCACTTTTCACTCCCAATGTTTATTATGGTCCCATATTCAGTCACGTTTTCTACCTTCCCATTTGTTCTCTTACAAAGCACATTCTTAACTCCATTTAAAATCATTATTATTTTTCCCTTCCATTTTATATTCCCGCAGATTTTAGTGATTCTAGTTTGGGAAAGAGGCAAGGGCAATAGATTAGTCATGGAAACATATTAAGAATAGAATGATTCTTTCCAATCTGTGGTGTGCATAGAAATTTCCTAGTTCAAACTCTGCTATAATTGTACAAGTTTGTTTGCCTAATGTTTTTCACTAATTTCCTGGTCCAGATGAATCTCAGAACATGCTTTAATTCTTGGTTTAAGATTACCTCCAGTGTTCAAATTAAACAGTTATCATATTGCCTTAGAATCGGAGTAGTATCCTCTAATCGATTTTTTCACAACATTCACTGACTTTTAATAAATATGCAGAGCAACGCCTCAACGATATTGTTGGCAGTGCTTACTATGTTGCACCTGAAGTGCTCCATAGATCTTACAGTGTTGAAGGAGACTTGTGGAGTATTGGAGTTATATCGTACATATTGTTATGTGGAAGTAGACCTTTTTGGGCACGCACTGAATCAGGAATTTTCCGGTCTGTGCTACGAGCTAATCCTAACTTTGATGATTCACCTTGGCCATCAATATCACCAGAAGCTAAAGACTTTGTGAAGAGACTTCTGAACAAGGACCACAGAAAAAGGATGACTGCTGCTCAAGCTTTAGGTATGTTCCATTTGAAATTTTTGCCAGACCTTGTTTTACTAAATAAGATGTTGCTTGTGTTGAAATTCCTAAATGTTATTCTTTGATTCTTGCTAATAGAGAGTTTCCTATATATATTTGCAGCTCACCCATGGTTGAGAAATGAAAAGAATCCCATTCCTTTAGATATCTCGATTTACAAGTTAGTAAAGTCATATGTGCGTGCCTCACCTTTGAGACGTGCAGCATTGAAGGTAGTCACCTGTTATGCTGCCATTAAAACAAATATATATTATGTCCTCCCCTCCTTTGGTGCGGGTAGGGGCCAATAGGACAAGAGTAATGTTGTCTGTTTTACTTCTACTTATATTAATACAGGCCCTCGCGAGAGCATTGACGGAAGATGAGCTATTCTACCTTAGAGCACAGTTTAACCTCTTGGATCCTAAAGAAGGCTGCGTATCGCTTGAGAATTTTAGAGTTGTAAGTTCATGGTTTTTAGCACTTCTATTTCCTTTTTTTTTTTTTTTTTTACTTTAAGGTATGTTAGCATATTAAATAATGAATGATATACAGTGCTATTATATCTGTTAACTGTATATAGTGTAAATATGTTATACTCTAGTGTTTGCTACATTAAATTAATCAGCCTTAGGTTAGTCTGTTATAGTTTAAACTTTGTTGCTGCTTTCGTTTGCTGTTGTTTCCAAATATCTAAACTGAAGTATAAAAAAATACAGGCTCTCATGAAAAATGCAACAGATGCCATGAAAGAATCAAGGGCCCCTGACATTTTAAATCTGGTGAGTATTCTTTGATTTGTAATTCAGAAGTATCTTCCTGCTCGCTTCCTTCTGACATTTTAGTGGCCCCTTTGATCCCAATCTATCATGTACTGATCATTAAAGAAAATAGGGGCAGGAAGGAATGTATAATTGAATAACTTTTACAGAGCAAAATCAAGCGTAGCGTCTGATCAGTGCCACCATTATTCATAATAATATCTATTTTATTTATCACGAAAGTGCATTGCTTTATTTGCGTTCAATGCAAAATCTGAAATGCTTATTTCTTGAAACAAGATGGAGGCACTCTCCTATAAAAAAATGGATTTCGAAGAGTTTTGCGCTGCTGCTATCAGTGTATACCAGCTGGAAGTTCATCCAGAATGGGATAGAATTGCCACAACGGCTTTTGAATACTTTGAGGAGACAGGAAACCGAGTCATTTCTGTTGAGGAGTTGGCTCAGGTTCGTAAATTCTTGTTTTTTTTTTTTTTTTGTCTTTTAAGCTGTTTAATAACCCACTAACCTTTTGATAATGTTTTCAGGAGATGAATTTGGGTCCTTCAGCTTATTCTTTAATGGGTGATTGGATCAGAAAATCTGATGGAAAACTCAGCTTGGTCGGATATACAAAGTTTTTGCATGGTGTCACAATGCGTAGTTCAAATACAAGACACCGACAGCTAGTATAACCAAAAGGGAGATTCGATTATTATTATTGTTATTATTATTATTATTATTATTATTATTATATTATTATTATTATTATTATGGTAATATTTGTTGAAATTAGTTTGTGTCTTTTTTCTTTCTATAATTTGAATTGAAAGGAAAATGGTACGAAGGGTCTAAGCAATTTTTTGGGGGGGTTTTGGAAAAAACAGAGCTAACATTGTTTAGTTTGTCATGTGATTTGCGGTGCAAAGCAAAAATCTCCTATTTTACTTGTGAGCCAAAAGGCCACACTTGCTTTCTTGTAAGATATCGTGTGAATATTAAAGACGCATCTATTTGGATCAACTTCCTCGTATGGTAGTAATGTCGCACTTTGTTTTTGAAGATTGAGGTAGAGAAATACGACGGTGAACTTGGGTCAATTTCTTACATCTCTTGTGTCCATATCTCGTTTCAGTAGTGCTAAAATCACGACGTAAAATAATGGGACTTGTTTCACACATAGGGTGAGGAACAGAGAATATGAACATAAAAACAAAAACTGAGTTAGAATTGGAAGTTAACGCCTACCCAACTAAAGTTTATCCTGATTGCAAAGTGTGACTGGGTCTGGTGGTTTGTGATAACTAATAATAATGTTACTACGTCATAATTGATTAAGAAAGAATAATATAAAATATAAATAAGATGCAGAAGATGCCAAGTTGATGAGTGAGAAAGTTGATTTTCCCATGTATTACCCTGTCTGAACAAGTAAAAAGCTGTTAATTGCAGTAAGGCACTAACCCAGATTGGAATTGGCCAACAAAGATGGACGCAGACTGCTTGAATAAATGTTCACGAGACATGCCAGACAGCAACTAATTTCGGTAGGTTTATATGCTGCCAATCATAAATGAAAATAATATATTCTTTTTTTCCTAATTTATCACAAAAAGTACCATTCAAATAAAATTAATAAAGTCAAATTTACTAAAATTTTAACTGCTAAATTTATTTTCAAATTTCAATTATTTCGTGTATATCAGAAAAACCTAATCTATATTTTAAAACGCTCCTTTTGTTTGGAAAGACGCAACTTTGATAAAATATTACTTTATTCCATATCACATTGTCATCAAATTCTCTAATTCAAGAATGACACAAAATTTTGCAACACATATTTAACGCGTGAGTTAATTGTTCATGTATGAAGATTTGGAAAAATAAAATTGACGAGAAGGATATAAGTAACTTAATCCGAACCAATTAAAAAGGTTTTCATGTAACAAGTGTAAACATTTTATTTGCAAGTATGAAGGAGACAAAAGGGGAGAAAAGTTGCACGAAACACAAACCTGGCTGGCTTACGCTGTTGGAAATAAAGACATTTAATTTAAAAAATTAGCCAACGAAAGTGCGATGACTTTCGTAAGCAATCGGTGAATACCCACAACCTCAAAACCCGATTGACATTTTAAAAAGAAAATAATGAATTGTTGAAAGTCAAGATCGGCCTCATTCATAGGAAAATAAATATGATGATTTGTTTGACAGCTTAGGAATAGAATTTACAGGCACACAGCACTTTGCTTTGTGATGGCACATTTATATAATTATGTTCTCATACAGTGCTACCAAAATCCTTCTTCTGCTTCAAATTTTCTCATCAAGTGTGCACGCTAAATCTCTTTAAACTAAAACCGCTCACCAAACTTAGTTTACAATTCCTAATCACAAACCATACATATAATACTCGATTACTACACAGAAAAAAGAAACCTCAATTATTATACCTTAAAAAGCAAGGCCTCAAATTTTTCTGTTCATGGGGCCCTCTCACCCATCTCAGATTTTCTAACTTAATAAAAAGAAAAAGAAAAAGTCTTCGCAAACCCATCTTTGTTCCATATTCCCACCGTGTCTTTCACGCTTCTCACGTCCAACAAATGAACAGCTATGTGCTTTCTTTTTTCTTTTTTAATGATTAAGGGCATCTGTATGTATATCTACTTCAATTTACTTCGTTCACATTCCAAGTAAGATATTGAGAGAACAAAAAGAGAGAATGAAATACACTCATCGATCACATCGTATACATCAAATCAGTGTATCTATGTATGGTCGTCATTTAATTTTCCACAGATATTAAACAAAAAAAAAAAATCATGCAAATTGAGATCCAAATTGTTCGTCGTTGTCACATCATTAAACCAACACCACATTCTGGTGTTGCGGAGAATCAGAAAACAATAACAAAAGCAAAAAAAAAACAAGACATGTACATGATTTTAATTAATGTTGGTAGAGGAATATTAATCAATTGACAGAATCAAACTTTGAAGCACCAAGCATGGTGGTGGTGGTGGTGGTGGAGGTATTTCTCCCTGTCGATGATGCCTTGGACGGTGCGGAAGTGCTCGACGTGGCAAGGGATGGTGATGGGGCCTTTCTGCTGGAAGCCGTATTCGTCTTCGGCTTCCTTGAGCAACTTCATGAACAGTGGGTGGTTCATGTACATGACAGGGATGACAAACCTCTGTTGCTCCTCCCCTTGGCCTACCAAGACCGCCAAACACCCTTTTGGAACGTCCTTGAGGTCCTTCTTCTCCTGGTGGTGGTGGTGAAAGTGGAGGTGAGGAATGTGCAAGTGAAAGCTCATGTGGTAATGATGGTGGTGATGGTGTTTTGGAGAGTTATGATGATGATCGCTGAGAATCCCCATATGGAGAAAGAAAAGAACGAAGCTAAAAGACAAAAACCAAAACCAGAAAAGCTGGATTCTTTAGGTAGGTTATAAGAAAACGAGTGAGAAAGGCCAGGGATCAGAAGAGGATATGGCGAGGTTGAAGAGGGTGAGGGAAGAGTCGGTGAGAGATCTTGGGATGTTGCTCATGATAAGAATACCCACATAACAAAAACAAAAATGAGAATGAAGAGGATTTACAAAAGATGAGGAAGATGTGTATATATATATATGTGTGTGTGTGTAGGAGGGTTTGAGGATTTGAATGTGAATGTGTAACGGAGAGCGTTGTGGTGGGGCAAATGGTTGTAGGGTTTGCTTACTGTGTACACAAAGATTTGTTTTGTAGTATAAATCTAGAGAGAGAGAGAGAGAGGAGAGTAATATATCTTATTCTGGTTTGGATGATAGAGACAGTGAAGGTGACTAAATTTGATTGGATGGTCATGTGGCTAGTTAGGGCAAGGTAAGGATATATTCTGTGTGATTAAAGTTAAAGAAAATTGCTTGTTTGATTCCAAGGGTTGGCATGCTGAATCTTGTAATTTGCGTGGCTCAAAAGAAACACGCACAACATTTGTAAATACAATTGTTGTTGTTAACGTTGTCCTTGTTACTGTGATAAACATGATAAATAGTAATATGATCCGATTGACTTGGTTTATAGCCAAGACTTTGCACTGCATTGCATAGAATGAAGGAATGAAGAAGGCACAGTGAGGTACACGTCACCCTTATTCCAGCGTCTTCTACTTAAACCCGTTTCCGTTTTCTATTTTTTTTTATCTTTCTTGACTTTTTCTTTTTTAATTAATCAAACTAATATCTCTCTCTAAATTTCTAATATATTATATACTCTTTGTTACTTTTCAAGAAATAAACAATTCTCTAAAGTAGTTATCCACATCCCTTATATTTTAAATTGAAGCTAAAACGGTTAAAATATGGTGAATGCGTTTATATAACATTATTTTTTAAGTATTTCTTTTTTAAGTAATTGAAATCAAATTCAGAAGATTGCAATTGTTTACGGGGAAAGATAAAAAGGATGATATAGTATGATATGATATACTTCATGCATATTTTGTTTTACTCATTTTAAGAGTAAAAATAGTGTACATGAATCTCCAAAGGGTAAAAGAAGGAATATTGTGGTGACCCCAAAAGGATATAGAATAGAATATTGAAAAGGTCTAATTGATTGAATGGAAAAAGCTAAGTCTGACTTTTTAAAATTATATATATTTTTTATTTTTAATATAAAATTAAATTTACGTTAATTTTTTTCTATTTTTATGATATATATACATTATATAGAAAATGACTAAAGATAAATTTGTTTACTTGTTCAATTTTTTTAGAGGTTGACGTTCATAAAAATTTGGTCCGGCTTGCAAGTATGATTTTTTTTTTATGATAATTTAACACTACAATAAATATAAAAATCTGTATATTAAACTCTAATAAGAAACAAAATATTTATTTTGTTAGTTGTTAGTATGCATCTACATATATATATATATATATATATATATATATATATATATATATATATATATATATATATATATATATATATATATATATATAGAGTTGTTACTATGCATCTACCCAAAATTAGAATGTCTACAAAATCCTTTTACTTTATTTAAACCAGCATACATTAAAAATAACTATTTAGTTTAATTTATTTCTTTTATAACTTTCCTTTTGAAAGACTATGATTAATTATACAAGAATGAAAGTGGAAACGATAATTCCATTCTTTTGAAGACAACCCTTTTCAAGAAACAAAACAATTGTATATGAGTACTTATTTTTTCTATTAGTGGATATCAAAATTCATAATGATTATTTGAAATACTTTTTTTAGTGAAAATTCAAATATCGGTTTACCAATTAAGTGAATCATTTTATACTAACATCCACTCATTAAAATCATTTATGCTAATTTTATTAACTTTTATAACTATAAAAGTAATATTTAATAAGAGAATACCTTCGAACACACACTTTATTATTGGATAAAACATTTATTAAATACAACACTTCGAAAAGAGACTTAAAAGGAAGTAAGACCAGCTAGATAATGGTTTTTAATAAATTTAAGTAATTTAAGTCGATGTTAGAATGTGTTTAAAAGATTTAGAACATATATTACGCTAACATCTTATTTGACTAAAATTCATTAAAAACTAAAAAAATTAAGATAGAAACCATTAAATAAAAAAGTGAATTTTGTCAAAATTTACTATTTCGAATAAATATTAATTAACTAGTAAGAGTGTATTTAAAATTATTAAAGGTGCATGGTTAGTATTTATGGCTTTAGTAATATAGTTTATGGTGTATGGGTTTAAATGTATATAATGTTATTTATTTAATATTTTTTTTACTAAGTTATCAAATATTAAATTTTTCATTCTTATTTTTTAATAATAGAAATAGAAATTTTCACGCCAGTAATTTTTTTATTAAGATATCAACTAAAGGAAATTACATTGGGATTTGACGGAACACAATCGCCATAATACGAGGCAACCGACGTTTAACTACTCGTCAATCATATAAAACAGCGAATGAGCTCCAAAATGTTTGGCATGAAAACGTTTGAATTTCTTCGTTACCGTTAAAAAAAAACACAATTTTCACATTAGTTTAATATTTTATGTGAAAAACTGAAAGAAAAAAACATTAAAATTAAAGTGAAAAAAAATCATTATTTTCTTTTATTTTTCCTTAATCAAAATAAAATATTTCTCATTAATTTTTTACCTTTTCATTTATTTTTCTGAATCCAATCAAACTTTAAAAAGTTTTTTGATAATTGCTATAATATCTGTCTCAAAGGAATTCTTATACACTTAACTTTATTTAATTGGATGACTTTTTTTTTCTATATATTTTCAATTAAAAGTGAAAAAGAAAAATCTGTACCATCCAGTCCTAGTCGGTGAAAATAGGATTGGACATATTCAAATTAATCTTTACAAAATAATTTTAATTTAAATAATCATATTTAGAGACCAATTATTTGGAGCATTTGACCCTTTTTCAAATACGGTTGAACATAGAAGGGCCACAAAGAGAGGAGGGAGACACGAATGCTTTGAAAGAAGTTGCTCTAATCTTAGGAGACACTTTTTCTAAGACAAAAATTTAAATAAAATAATATAACGTTAATAGCAATGAATAATTGCATAAGTTACATCAGATAGGTAGATTTCTACCAAAAATATATATTTAGGAGAAAAAATTAAGCTAAAATTACTTAAAGTACAAGTTACGATTATCTTTTAAATAAATTGATTGTTATAAAATATAAAATTCACCATAGGAGAAGAAAAAGAAACAGAAAGGAATAAGAGAGAATTGAGATTAACTTTCTATGTATTATTACTAAGAGGAAATTTTTATTTATAAATATAAAATGCAATATAAAGGATACAATTCAAAAGTTATATTAAATTTCATAAAGAGTACAATTAATTGTAGCAAATTAATTAATCATGTAAGTAATTGTAATAAATCAATGAAGAACCATTAATTCATAACCTTGATTGTCTATTAATCAAAGAATATGTCTGGTTAATCCTTTTAGGTTAGAAATTTAGTAAAAGAAAAAGAATATATCCTTTTCTATGCTTCAATACAATTGTGATCGTTACATATTTTATTTCTTCCCCTCATGTAAACTTAATATTGTGAACCAATTAGTCAAAAGTTCTTTTTGGCAAAAGCTTTGTAATTACATATCATGTAATACTAAATATTTTGCATCACTATATGATGTTGTTGTTATGAAATCGTCGTGTCACCACATATGAACAAACATTCTGTTTGTGATCATTGTGAGGATATGAGAAATAACATGTATATATAAATAACTCATCAGATCTGATTTTGAATAATTGGAATAAAATAAGCCCATATTTATAGTACCTTTAAGTTCACAAGGTATATGTTTTTCTCTAGTTCAATATCTTCTTGTAAGTGAAGAATTATATCTTCCTTAATAAATTTACAACAAATGCTATATTAGGTTAAACATATTTAACAAGATACATTAGTGATCCTATAACACTCAAATATGGTACTTCCGGATCAAGAAGTCCTTCATCCTTTTCTTGAGGTCGGAAAGGGTCTTTATCAACATTTAAGGACCTTAAAACCTTTAGAGTGCATAATAAATGTTACATTTCCATATAGAACCTTTTAAGCACCTTCATATATAAACATCATGATGTACAAAAAACACCTTTACTTAAATATTCAATTTGTAATCCCAAACAAAACATTGTCTTCTAAGATCCTTCATCTCAAATTCTTTCTTTAAGTAATTGTTTTCCTTTGTGAGCTCATTAAGAGTTCCAACAATGTTTATGTCATCTATATAAACAACAATTATGATAAATTCATTTTCTGATCTTTCCATATAAATACAAGGACATATAAATACAAGGACAAATACGCTTCTTTTAACAAGTACTTACCAGGATAATTAATTCATAAAGAGCTTGTTCAATTTTATTGAATTATCCTCTTTAGAATTTGCAATGTTGGACAAATTAAATCTTTAGGGAGTTGCATATAAATATCATTCTCAATAGAACCATAAAAATAGCTTGTACCAACATCCATTAGTCATAAATTTAGACCTACTTGTGCAACTAGCCTAATCAACTACCGAAATGTTGTTGCATCCAATACTAGTAAATATGTCTCCTAAAAAATTAATACTAAGTGTTTGTGAAAAACCTTGAGGAATTAACCATGCTTTGCATCTAACAATGTCACCATTCTCAATTTGTTTTTGTGTAAAAGTCCTTCTACAACCAATGAGTTTTACACCCTCAGGTATGCAGAATACAAGTCCAAAAACCTTTTGTTTCTGTAGGGTTCAAATCCCTAACTCAAAGCATTCAAAGTTGTCCGCTCCATCATCTAGGTGACCCTATTCTCTCTCTTCTCCTAGTCCTAGCCGCGGGGAATGGTGCCTGCAGAAGACACTCCAACGCTCAAGTTAGTGACTTTATGTAGAGTTAATTACTTGCCTTTTTCGTCAGACATATATTTATAAATATTATATTGAGCTTACCATTAGGTTTGACACATTTACTACCAATAAATGACATTATTCCTATTAATTATCAATCAATGACTATTATTCTCATTAATTGTTCATTAGTAATTATTAATGCTCAGATTAATTGTCATTATTGACTATTCTAGATCGGTCGGTCATTTCCTTGTTGAAGGGTCAACCACTTGATCCTTGGCTGACCGGTGGTCATGCAATACACCTTTTATTTAGAAAGCGAAAATAATTATGCTTCTATTGCCTTTTTCCATTTTGGCCAATCATTTCTTTGTCAACAATCTTTAATGGTCATTTTTTCTTGATCCTCATTATTACTCATAAGATTCATCGCTTTAGGCAAAAGCATCGTCAATTTTGACTTAATTTCAATTTTATATTATCTTATTCATGACATAATTTATTGAGATTTTATTATTTTCAACAATTTTAGGTGCTTGAGGTTCTCTTGAAACCAAATCACTAATTATGTTAAATGAATATTTTGGGTTTTTCACCTATTCAATTAGGTCATCTTACCTTTTAGCTCATTTTCTCATTTAAGGGTGTTTAACTTTGGAACCAACAAGCCTACCACACTGTTAACACCCTGGCAAGTGTACTAGATCATATCAAGTAATAATAGACAATAAGTCCAGATATCGTTTCCCAAGGGACTCTTAGGCCTAGACGCTCATGTGAATTGATTTCATAAGTCTTGAATAAAAACTGAATTTAGGGTTTGTAAATGCGAAATCTAAAATAAACATGCAAATGCTAAAACTGAATCAATTGACAGATAAATATATGGATGAATGGAGTTGTTGGGGTTTACGGTTTCATCCTAATCCACCTTCCTGTATCTACTATTCTTATTAGATTTGATTTGATTATAAATGTTCATGCAACTTTCTAATTTTCTCTAAACCCGATCTTTCGGCGAAAAGAGCCTATTACCATAATCACTAGTTTACTATCTCTAATCTCCCTAGCAATTACTAATGCATTAATGAAAGAAGCTTAAAGCAATTGACCGTCCTATTCCTATCTCTAGGCAATATTTCATAATCAAGAGAATTCTTCTCAATTCTAGATTTCCCCATACGTCCCCGTATCGACAAAACCAAAGATCATGACATTGAATGAGTTAAACAATGCAAGCTTTAAAGTATAGAGAAGAAAACCCAAACTATTGATAATACAAGTATATGAATAAAATAGGAATTTCGATATAAGAGAGTTTCAAAAGGATTACATCGTTCCCCAACAACAAAGGGTTTAGTTCACCATTGACATGGTGAAACTATATGGATTTAATGGAAAGAATGAAAGAATAAACCCTAGAATTGGTGAATTAGAGCCTTAGCATCCAAAATCCGCCTCCAAGGAGTGTAGAAGGTGTTCTGTCATCTTTCTCTGCCAAAAGATTACCCTAGAATTATTCTGAAGGTCTATGCTATGAAAAATTATAGAATTTTGGCCCAAGCCTAACTACAACGCTCATTGCTGGATTCACCGCTCAGCGGTAGGTGCGACATTCCACTGGATCGCTCAACGTTGATGCCTAGCCGTCCTGCCGTATTGAATTGAAGATCTCAGCGCTCAGTGGTAGGCACAATTCTTCATTTTCCCCTCAGTGCTGGCGCTTAAGCGTTTGACGGTGACTTCTTCCACGAGGTTGGCGCTCAGCGTTGAGATTAGCGTTGAGCGGTAGGTGCAATTCCTCTTTTGCACCTTTCTTCATCCTTTCTTGAGTCCAACTCCTTCCTAATTCACTTTCCATCCTTCAATTCTCATTAAATCATGTCAAAACAATGTAAAACCAAGCATAATATCTCTAAAACCACCTTTGACTCTCTTGTAACCTAACTTAAGGTTTTTGCATGATCTTAAGCTCATTCTAAGTCATAAAGAGTGTGCTTTGATATCAATTTCACGTATAAAAATAACGATTTTTAGACTGTTATCACACACTTCAAGTGTGTCTTTATAACCAAGAGACCTACCACACTTTAAGCTTGTTTGAGTTTCATTGGACATATTATGTTCTCCAACATGAATATTAATTCTAATTAAAGCATTAGCAACAATATATGTAATTTACTTACCCTTTTTGTGTTAGTAAAAAAATATGCTAATTGATTGACTAATTTTTGTAAATGAGTTATCCTTGGAACTTCCAATTTCACATTCTTTTGTACGAGGATCAATATGAGATAATAATAATTCATTCCAACCAATATCGTTTTCCATTTACTTTCTTTCTCCCCATAATGTTGAAAAAAATAATTCATCAAAATGATAGTCGACAAATCAAGTTGTAAATAAGTCTCTGGTTGGTGGTTTAAGATATTTTATTATTTATGGAGAATCATATCAATATATATTTCCAATTATCTATGAGGACCCATCATAGTGCTTTCTGGTAGGGAAATTGGAACATATACAGTACACCTAAAACTTTTTAAATGAGAAATATAAGGTTGCTGACCAAAAGCCAACTACATAGGAGAGTATTTGTGATAACTTGTTTGTCTGATGTGAATCAATACTGTAACATGCAAAATTTCATAACCCAAGTAGGCATTGGAACATTAGCTCTCATAAGTAATGGTCTTGTAATAAATTTTAGACATTTTATTCATGATTTTGTGAGTCCATTTTGAGTACGAACATATGTTACTGGATGTTTATCTTCAATTCCAAATGACATACAATACTCATGAAAAACAGAAGATGTAAATTCACCAATATTAAGAAGACATTAGCCTAGAGAAGTTTTTGATCCTTAAGTGGGTGTACACATGAGTTTTCAACTATCTTTTGCATCATGATAGATCCATGATGACCTAACCGATCATGCCAAACAAGAAATTAATTTTGATCAATTAAAATCTGGTTTACAATTACATGCATCTCAATTGTTTTAATATACGTGTCTCTAATACACATTTTTTTATTCAACCCAAGTCTACTGAAATAAAGATATTCCATATATCCTTCATTGTTTGTCTCAATATGATATCCATTTAGATGAATATCCTTGGATTTCTATTAGACTTCTGGCAGAAGTATAATAGCTCTTCCAAAGCCTTATATTATATTTGTAGTACCAAAAATAGTGCTAATATTGATTTTTCTCATAACAAAACAAAAAGAAAGATTTATTACTCTTGAAAATCATGAGTTATTGCACAATCAACAAAACACAATATATTTATTAATCTATACAACACTATTGAATATGAAATGATCATATATATATATATATAATTAAGTTTTAATGGACTTAATAATCCTTAACGTAGATGTCACCAAAAATTATTCAACTCTGCTGGTGATATATTATCATATATCAAATAAAAAATACGTATAAAAGTCATCTTTGAAAATCTTTAAACCTTTATATATATATATATATATATATATATATATATATATATTTATTTATTTATTTATTTCTTAATACTCTCATCACTAATAAAGTGATTAATGATTTGATATGGTTTAGCAAAGAAAAAAAAATATCAAGAAGAGTGTCATCCATATTGTCATAATCAAAATCAATATTTTATAAGTAAAGTGTGTTTTTATGTTTTTCTTCTTGTTCTTAAGATGCTTTGGTGTATGACAAGTACAAATCCAATGACCTTTACCACCACAATAATAACATATATTTTCATGTTATTTGTCATTATTTTCACATTTTTCTTTTCCTCTTTTCACATTAGTGTTCCACTTCTCATGATAAAATATTTCTTTGAAAATTTTCTTATGACCATGTCCACGACCATGATCACTAGAACAACTAAGACCATGACCAAGGTTACAACCACGACCGAGAAAATATGAATCAAATATTGTTGCATTCACTTTTGGGAATGAAGCAGAACTAATTGGGCAAGTGTAATGATTTTTCATCAAAAACTTATTGTTTTGTTCAGCCACAAGAGGACATGAAATTAATTCAGAATATTTGTGAAATCAATTTTTTTCACGATATTGTTGTTGTAAGAGCAAGTTAGTTACTCATATGCTTTATTTCTTTCTTTAATGGCATCACCAAGACCCATTACATCTAAATGTATTTCAACATCTTATATCCAAGATAGGTAATTCTTCTTCCCTGTAATATCAAGGATCCCAAATTCAAATTTTGCATGGTTTGACATGTTTAGAACTTGCTCATTTGATTATAAAGCTGAAGATAGAAAGAAGAAGAAAAAGGAAGAAGAGAGAATGGACTAACTTTTCTATGTATTATTACTAAAAGGAAAAGTATTATTTATAAATGCTAAATAAAACCAAATGATACAAGAATACAACTCTCAAGGGTTACAAATAGTTAAATCTCATAATAAGTACAATCAATCTTATAAGTAATTGTTGTAAATAAATCAATCATTTCAACAAGGCGTAGCAAATCAATGGACAACCATTAATTCATAACATTAATATAATTATTACATAAATTAATTTATATATAAGTTAATTTTAATTTATACAAAATTATTTTTTTATCTATTTGGAAAATTTTCTTAATAAAGAGAGATATAAAAAGGAAAGAATTAACTCATAACAAGTTAAAGAAAATATATTATTCAAATTACCTTTTACATAAATTAATCATAAAAAAACATAATTTTAACTTTTCTTGAAATTGATCTTTATATTTTCATTCTTCTGATTAGTTATAGAAAATGTTCTTACAAGACTAGATATATTCTTTACTTTAAATACTCCAACAAACACTCCAAACACTATAAGCTTCCAACTTTAAAGGTACTCGTCCTTTCTAGGGATACACATCCTCCTAGCCGAGGGATTGTGCTTGTAGAAATCAATCCACTATTCAAGTCAGCCAAGTGTGTTAACGAGTAATAAATGTGGTAATTAATGAATGTAACTAGTAACATAAAAAATTATGGTATCTATACTATTATTTATGAGCTTTTTACTTGGATGATCTTGATTCATGTAGTTAATTACTTAAATTAGTCTTTAGTTAATCAATTTACTTAATCATGATCTTGACCTAGTTAACCTGGTCAATATTTTCCATGTGCTGGTCTTACATGACTAACATGTCTTTGGCCAGGCATATATGTATCCAACAAGGTCGTTATGGTGTTGGATCTATTTGTGTATGATGGGTACACTCAGGTATGGAAGGTCAAGATGTATTAATATGAACAAAGGGTGTACACTGACATGGTTGAGTTATAGTCGGTCATGTACAATAGACTAACCCCCTAAACTAGACGTGTTCAATGTTGAAGTCTTGTAGAATGTTGTCATCATGTCAGCCTTTGGTCGTCATCTTAGTGAGTGTGTAAAGAAATTTTATATTTCTTTGGTTATGTATTCTTTTAGGTATATTAGGTCCCCAACCTTGAGAAGCAAAGCAATGAAGATGGATAATTTGATGGATTTCAGACTTAGAAGAGTCCAAGAGTTGCGACTCCTGGCCATTGGATTTGAGGGGCTGCAACAGCTGATATTAAAGGGGTGGGAGATGAAGAGTCTTGAAGACAATCTATAAATAGAAGATGCACTTGCCTCATTTGATGATTCATAACACTATTGCCAATATTTATTGTGAGAGTTTTGAGTGATGTAATATCGACTAGTATCAGGTATGTGTTTTAGTAATTCAAATATGGTTATTAGGGATAATATGGAATTGAGTAGTGGCAAATCATCATGTGGTCCTTCTCAAGGGTTTTCCCCTATCAACATGAAGGCATTTAGCAAAACAAGAGAAGAGTCGACCGATGAAATGGCCAAATCCAATTTGCCACGTAGGGGGGTATGAGTGGGTAGATCCCAATGTTAAGATGTAGACATCCAAGCTTAATTGGTCTTCCATGCTGAGGTCATGGATAAATAGTATATATACGTCCAAAGGTACCAATGTCGAAGACATTGTGACATATGAGAGGGTAAACACAATAGATAATGTTTGCCATGACCGGGAGGGCTACCCTAATGAGTTCTTTTATGTGTACATGGCCTTCTTTATTCAATTACATGTTCGCTTACATTTCAATGAGTTTACAATGGGCGTGCAACGAATTTTGAACTTGACACCTACCCAACTACATCCCAACAGTTAGGGTTTCCTTCATGCATTTTGGCTTGTCTGTAATGTCCAGGGTTAAATCTTACACCTTAAATTTTTCTATACTTCTATTATACCCGTCCCCGTTTTGTAGTTACCTAACTTTCCCTAGTCAATTAAGCAAAGACATGTTTGATAGGTTCTTATTCTCAATCCTTTAACAAATTTAAGAACAATATCATCAAGATAATGGTGACTGATAATGGGTGTTTTCATTTTTATGACGAGAACGATAACCCTATGTTCTCATTCTATTGGATAGATAACCCAACTAGGTATCAAGATTAGATCAAGGATAGCATGACATGTTAAGATATACTTGTCTTCCAGGTCCCCAAATGACAAGAATTGTGAGTATGTTATATGAAGTCGATTATGGATTCAATTTCAACCAATCTGAATATGTTTTAATTCGTGCAAGAGTGATGACACATCATGCTAAGAAGACAAACACAAAAGACATGTTCTAAAGCATGGCTAACAAATTGTTGATGACTGGCAAGAAGGGTTGGGGGATATCAACTCCAACCATTAAAGGATCGATAATACATATCCACCCCCTCAAGTAGTTGCGTGTAAGAAGGCAACATCCTTAAAAGTGCAAGGAGGAAGGAAAGGAAGAAACTTAGGACTGAGTTGAACCCGCCAAAGGAGAGTTATGACTACATGAAAACTATGAGGGGTTGTTTGGTACCAATATGAGCATGAAAAAATGTGTTAAATTTAAAATATCCAAAGAGGAGTGACTAATGGTGGAGGAGAGCGAGCTTTAACTGTTGATGAAAGTATATGTTGAGCTTTATAACCAGTCACTCTTGTACGGACATAAAATCACCAAGCTCTTGAAAAAAGAGATTAAGGATGGGGGAAAGTGAAAATGGCTAGCGGCCTTGAAGCGTTATTGTGCGACTGACAAGAAGGCCTTAGAGGCTATGCAAAAGGATTTAGAGACCACAAAAGAGGAGTAAGATGGAGAAATCAATGTCTTGAGTTAGAGAATAAGGGAAAGGAAAATGTTGAAGACCTGAATACATTACTGGCTGAGTAGAAAAACACCAAGGAAAACGCTGAGGTTGAATTCATGAAATAGCAAAGAATCATGTTGGTAAATCAAATTAATGGTTTCTTAAAAGCTCTAAGGTAGACCGAGTTGCTCTTCCAAGTATCGACTAATGATGAGAGGTTTGATGTGAACAAACATGTCTTCAAGGATGCTTCGATGGATATGGATGAAATTGGTAAAGCAAAGCCTAATGCCACCACTAAAGATGTTGAAAGTGATTTCGATGAGGAGAACTAACTCCCTTCTCCTGTATTTTTATTGTCTCAATTCAGTTCTATTTTTTTTAATAAAATTTTTTGTCTTTCTCCAAATTAAAACAAAATTTACTTTTTATATAAATGTTATGTAAATATTTTTATTAACTACTTTTAATAAGATTAAATTTATTTATATTTATAATTTACGTTGAATTTTATTTAAAATTGTTTTAAAGTTGTTAATAGAAAGTAAGGTTAACAGAAAAAAAAATTCAAAATTAATTTCAATTAACAAAATGTTAAACTTGTTTATCAATTATATTTCATAAAATAAAATAAATTTATTAACTTTTTCGATTCTTTTGAATAATTATGTATTTTTAAAATATGTAAAATTCAATATTTTTTATACAAATGTCTGAGTTAGTTTAAAAATAAAAATTTTTCAAATTAAAATGTAAAATTTTAAACAATTATATTACAATTTTAAAACAAACAAATTTAAAATTTAAAAATAATTTTAAGTAAAGTTCAATGTAAAATATAAATATAAATAAAATTTTTAAAAATATTTAATAAAATTATGTGTATAACATTTATGCAAAAGTTAAATTTCATTTCAATTTGAAAAGGTTGAAATTGTTTTATTTAAAAAAAAAATTGCGATTAAATAGAGACAAAATAAATTAAAAAAAACTGAATTGAGACTAAGGCAATGACACCCAACATGACAATAACAATGTCACCGTAACATTACAACAACATCATCATTTTACCATTATCACATGACACGACACCAGTTTGATATGTGACAAATTTCTAAAATTAAAATAAAAAATCATAATTAAAAAAATAAAAAAATCACAAATTGACATATGAGACCTATTCAACTCTGTTTGTGTAGTACCTTCTGGATACACAAAGACAAAATTAAAGTTTGACGGATTTGGAAAATTATGCCTATATCCATATACAAAATGAAAAACAAATGTCTTAGAAAACAATAAAAAGAAAGATACATACGAATAAGATTTATGACATTAGTTTGAATAAGAAGCGTACAAATATAAAAGAGAATAAAAATATCAACATGAGAGAAATACAAAACTAAATTATCTTTAATTATTATGTATAATACTATTTATCGATATGAACTTGAATTTGATATTTGTGTATATAAGTGTAAAGTGAGGTTCAACGGGATAACAATGAAGTATTTTTATTGGGATTTTGGTAAAATTCTAGAAGGAATTTGAATGCTTTGAATAACTAGAACTAAATCTCTTAATATTTAAGTCAATAAGAGAATTTTATTATCTATGTGAATATAAGAGAAAATAAGAGAGAATTGTGTACTTCCTTATGTAATACCATGTGTATTTATATAGTTTTTAGGTATGAGATTTGTTGTAAAAGCTTATAATATTAACAAATATAAAAACTTACCGCATATATGATAATTAGCTGGAAAATAACAATAATGTGAAACCTTATCAAATATACTAAGCATTTTATAGATAAATTGTATTAAGGAATATCACGACATAATTAAACTACCAAAATTTGGTTACTTATATAGTTAATATATGAATACTTGCATAAACAAATGTATCTCATAATATCTTTCAAACAATAAAATTGAATAGGTCTTGTTGGTCGGATCACTTAGCTTATTTGTTGGGTCGAGTATGAACATAGTGAAAAACTTATGTTCTTATAACTTGTAATAACTACATTACTTATGAATTGAGACCAAGATAGTTTAAATATTTTTTTCTCTTCCCACTCATTGAAGTGTCTTTTAAAGACAAAATCATAATAAAGTAAGGTTTTAAAACAAACATAAAGATAATTGACTCTAATAATATTAAAATATTATAGATAAATATATATCTAATACTCATCTCAAATATTATTTATCTTCTCTAGGAATTATTTATAAATACTCTAAGATATTAATCTCTTTTATCATCTAATTGTAGATATAACAATTGTTAAAATAATATAGAAATATTAATAGGAGATAGAGTTGCATAAAATAATAATTAAGAGTCAAAAGAATTAAAAAAGAAATACAAAGATAAATGATGGTTAAACATAAATCATGAGCTATGAACACTTTTATGGTGGAAAAAGTTGGTTAGAAAAGAAGTTTTTGATATGTTTGAAGAAATAAAATGGGTTGTGAAGTGTCATGTCGAAAAATGTGGCAACCCAGAAAACATGATTAAGCAAAAGAAGAGAGGTCCTTGAATTTCGGAGAGAAGAATGATGATGATGATGATGATGATGATGATGGGGGACCCCTAAAAGCTTCATGTAAACCCAAAGTCCAACTCACAAGCGCAAGTGATGCCTCGTTTCGTTGCATAATTATTGTCTCAGCAAACATTCAGAATTCTTTTCTTCCTTCATGTAATCTCCAACATACTTTCAATCAAAGATTTATATAATTTGTATGTTTAATTAATTTTTAAGTATTTATTTTTTCTATATTTTACTTAAATATTTATTATTTGATTTTGTCGTGATTTTAATTTTACTTAACGTAGTTCGTAGGAAAAAAGTTTTATATAATTAAATTTTATGTTTATGATATATTTACGTATTTTCAATTGAATTTATATTAATGTTTTTTAAAGATTTTATATTGTAATTAAGTCTTTATATTTAATTAGGATGATGTAATAATTTGATTTTCTAATTAGGGTCATGTAATTCTAAAAATTTACTTAATTTTACAAAAGAATGTTGTGTTGTGTTTTTATGTAGTTGATTTTGGTTTTTGTTTTAATATTATAAAAGATTTTTAAAAACAAGATTTTTGTAAAAGATAATTGAGATTTTAGGAATTTAATTTTATTGTGGTTTAAATTTTGTATTAGCCAAAAAATAGGATTATGAGGATGACTCTGTTATTGACTAAAGTATCATTAGTTCACAAGTAGGTCTTTCAAAAGAAAAAGTTCAATAAAAACACTATAAATGAGGCATGTAATTATAAGTAAAACATTTATTATTTTGGAATCATTTATGTTTATGACATTAATTGAGACCAAATAGTTACTTAAGCATTGAAGTATCTTTTACAAGTATATGATCGCACAAGGCATGTTAGAACGATTGATAAAGACATAGAGACTATAAGAGTTATGGGATTAAAAGCACATTCGACTCTACAAGAACATTTTGGCGTCTATTGTGGAACCTGATTGATGTTTAATCTCATGGTGACCACATAGAATATGACAAGAAATGAAGTAGCTGTTTAGGAAGTAGGAGGACAGCTGGATCATCTGGCCATGATTTGAGAACTCAAAAGTGTTGCGTGTTTAAGAGCATATTCGACCTTACAAGAACAAATTTGTAATATTATTGTTTCTATAGAATTGGTCAGACACTCTCTACTCCTTGATTGTTAGTCTTCCAATCAATCTTGTCTCCAACTTATCCATTCTCTAGTGTGTTTTGTTCATCCTACATCGCTCAGATGGAACCTGTAGAAGGTATTTTGATGCTTAAGTCAATAGATGTCTTATTGCAAGGGTATTAAATGTATTAATCGATGTAAAAAACTACATTACTTGAATATCCTATTTATAATACTTGCAATGAGCTATTACTTACCATCTACCTAATTATGGCTCGATTATATCTTAATACGATTATTTAGCAAATTTCTATTAAGCTAATTTTAGATTGGTGAGTTGTGTCGGACGTTAATCGGTCAGTCACATTCAAGATCAACAATCGTCATGACCAATCAACATTCATTATTTAGAAAGCATTTTCGATAAGCTGAAGAGCGGTTATATCCAGTTGGTATGCTTTAGTTCTTTTCCTCTGTTAATAGTTCTTGATCGATCATGATAATCGTTTTGACTGATTGACGTCTATGTCGGTCCAATCTTTTTGGATGTCTTAACTAGTCATTCCAAACTATACACTGCCCCCAAGCCTAAGCATTGTCGAAGACTAGATGCGAAAGGGTTCGTACTCTTGGGTATAGCTCGGCTACCGCTTATTGTGACCATTTGACCATGTCATCTATGTTTTTGAGTCGTTTGAAAAGTGACCATTAAAGCTCGTAAAGTTGAGATGTTGTGGTAAACATGTTGTTAGCCTTGATGTTAGATGCAAAGCGTAAGATCTTTTGAACTATTGGATGTAGTTAGATCTAATGATTCAAGTCATGTGACTCTTGGCCTTCCATTTCTATAAATAGAGGTGGGGCTAGCCTACCAATCTCTTCTTCTTTTTTCCTCATTGTTTTGCTTTTGCCAATCGTTTTTCTCAAGGTAATAGTTTTAATAGTTTGCATTTCTTGATCTGAGGAGTCTACTGGTTGGGAGGGTCAAGGGTATGTTGATGGTGCTACCTTATCGTTGTCGTCGTTTGGGTCCTCTGCTGGTAGCCAAGGATCAATAGAGTGGAGTGTGCTATCGGTCAACAACACTGCCAAAAATGTAAATATTAGTGTTGACAATAAAGGCAAAGCTCCCAAGGTGTGATTGTAGAGGTTGAGGTCGATGCGTTCGTTGAAGGGAATGAATTGAATCTGTCGGTGATTCTTGGATATGAGTAGGTTCCCCACGAGGTTCATGAATATGTCACTCAGTTTTGATGGGGCGATGATCTGCCCGATTTGGCCAAGTGGGGGGATGTGCTAGGCGATAACGTGGATGCAAGAGTGCAAAGGGAATGAACAATTGTGCCACGATCGAGGGAGTTGATAAGTGTGATAATTACTTATTATTCACACTTATTAGAACCCCTTATTTCTCTTTTTGTCATTTATTCTGTGTTGAATTCCATGAAAAGATGCAAGACTTGTATATAGTTTTTATAGATAAAGATAATTATCTATTTTTGGTTTATTTTGCAGGAAAATAGAGGATTAAAGAGGATTAAAGAGATGTTGCTAGAAGAAACTTGCGTAGTAAGTTAGTTACACTTGCTTAGTGAAATATTTGTAGCATTAGCCCAACCAAGAAGCCCAATGAGTTGAACAAGCCAACATGTCAAAAAAGCTACCTCTCACCTAATGAGAGCATATTCTGGCCCAACAAAAAAACATTTTTTGGTGAATGGTTTAAAGTGTCGAAAATTTAGTTTTGGACATGGAAACGAACTTGTAGCTCAAGACACGGGTTGAGGCATCTCTAGGGCTCAAGAACCCCATTTTCCTCCATCATTTTCGTCATTCCAATCCCCTCTTATGTTCTAGATGTATAGGAGTAACTAAATTCCATCTCATTAGGGGTGAGATGTAATATACCTAAACTCTTTGTAGTTCTTTCTATACAATAGAATATCTTTCATATTTATTGTGTTATATCCTTTTTATTCACTTGCATGATGGAATATCTATGCTATTTTGGTGGTGTCTAGTAATTGGAAAATGTTGTGGAACCTAAACATGGATAGAACAACCAAGAGGCTTGGTTTTGAACATAGGCAAAGGCTCTTGGTCATTCTAGACATCTTTTCTTAATGCAAATTTGCGTTTGAATATATAAGGGATTAATATTTTCACCTAAGGATCGAGAACTTGTCTCTAAGGGATTAAGACTTGTATACTTATGATGTGAATACTTGAATATGTTAGAGATATATTGTATGGAAGAGCGCACACTAGTGCAGAAAAGGCTTTTAATGTCTATTATTTTGTGCTTTTTACGTTTGTTCCCGATTCGGCGTCTTTCTGGGAGATGTTAATGGGACGTCGGACAGTATATAGATGTCTGATTGGGTGGCAACCGATGTCTAAGCCCCTGGAACGTGTTTAGCCACTGTAATCCATTGGACGTCTGTATGTGCACTGGCAAACGTCTATAGACGTCGGGCAGTACCATAACAGACGTCTATTGATTTTTTTTTATATTAATTTATTTTTGCAATAAAACTACACCCGAAAAATAGAAAATTGTCCTATAATAGTATTATATATATATATATATATATATATATGTGTGTGTGTGTGTGTGTGTGTGTGTGTGTGTGTGTGTGTGTGTGTTTCAAGTTAACAAAGTACTAAAAAACAATCCAAAACATAAACTATTAAAAGTTAAAGTTAAACTAAATGTAAATGTTCAACAACAATAATAAATCTTCCTAGGTCTATCTTTGTAGGATATGTACTCTTGAAGACTACAAAATGAAGAAAGATTCATTATGTTTTCATATGTTCAAAGATGAATTTGATTTGTTTTGTATTGAAGGTAAGTATCATTACCTCATTCCAGTCATATGTAATTGCAGCTCAAATGATGGTCTTAATCCAAGACATGATATAGTAGCCACATTCCCATTAATCTAACTGCTTGTTACACTAAAATGACAAACTAAATAGTCAAGCATTTAAATCATTCAATAACATAGAAAATGAATTATAACTATAAATGACTTACAACCTTTGGATACATGATTTAAACTAGTTGACCTCGGGATTTACCCATAACTCTATTTACATTGAAAACACAAGGTAATATTAATATAACTATATTTATCATAAAAATTGAAGGTCAACATGAATTTGAAACATAAAAAGAGAAACACTTATTCAATGTAAATAGTTAGTAAATAGTGAGACCTATCATGAATAATAAATAGTTAGTAAACTAATTAAGTAAACTTTAATGAACTTTTACATAAAACAACTCATACCCATCAATGTATGGCACAAGGTATACGTCTCTATTTGACTTAGCCATCCATGTTTGCAAATAATTTTGTTTGGTCTCAATTGTGTTATCAGACAGTTGAATGGTCTGAGATTCAACAAATTCGTACATGAAAGACCAACCTTGGTCCACAATGACTGTGTCCATGTACCTAAAACAACAAAGTTAAGTTGTTAGAAACTAAGAATCTAAATAAAACTAATATGGAAGACAAAATTAACTATCTTACATGCACCATAGTTAAATGATGGAAATATTCAACATCTTGTCTCCCCCAATGATCTCCAGTGCATCATTGAATGTGATATATATTGCACATGGGGGGGAGGCCAAATACTCTCAAATCCTAGTAAAACTATATTGGTCCTCTTTTTAACCTGGGTAATTTTGTCATGAGCTTTGCTAGAGGATCATCCTCCGCTTCAGCCATCTCATCATCTTCATCTATGACTGGCTCATGCATTGGCTACTTCTAATGACATATGAACTGAAGATAAAAATTTTAAAGTTATCAATAAATATTTTTAAATTTAACATAGAAATACTACTAATAAAAATATTTATACATGTGGTCTAGCAATGTGTGACACGATCAATGCTTTAGGCCAAGCTATAAATGTTCCTATGGCCTCCCCCACAAAATGAATTTCTGAAGTGGGTATAGGCACCTGAGCCTGAGGATCCCGAACCTCGTCAATCGTCACACGCACATGGTGGGGTAATAAGGGAACACCATGAATAGTTTGGCCTCCTTTAAGTACTCGTCCGACAGTCACAATGCGTGGGGATCTCCATCAACCAACAACTCATACTGACCACTATACTCAGTAGGGTCTAAAACAGAGCATGATCCTCTAGTACTGACTCGAGGTGCTATGGTAGCTTTAGTGGGCAACCCATGGTGCCCTGTGTCGTGGAATGTAGCTTCTCTTCAAGCACTCTTTGTATTTTGTTTTGTTCTTGTAGCTGCTCCAGGAATCGTTGCTCCATTGATCTCATGCTTTTGTTGAGCTTTTCCTCCCACTAAAGATCCAACATGGCAAACACATGAAGTTGCGGCTACATATTCTGCTTCACATGTAGAGAAAGTGATAATAGGCTGCTTCTTGGACATCCAAGTAAAGGTTGTGTCTCCCATGTAGAAACAAATCCACTTGTGCTCTTTTGGTCATCCATATCTCTACTCCAATCACTATCACTATATCCAACAAGCTTGTAATAATTAGAAATGAAGTAGTATAGGCCAAAGCTTGTCGTACCTTTGATATATCGAAGAATCCCTTTCACAGACTTGAAGTGAGACGTTGTTGGAGCTTCCATGTACTGACTCACGACTCCAACGGCATAGAGAATGTCTGTCTTGTACAAGTTAAATAGCGCAAACTTCCAACAAGAATTTTATAGAAGGTTGGATCCACTTTTTCTCCCTCTTCATCCTTACTCAACTTGATGTCGCATTCCATAGGAGTACCAACTAGATTAACATCATCCATCTTGAACTTCTTGAGGAGGTCTTTGGCATAGCTTTCTTAAGTAATAAAAATTCCTTCATATCCTTGTTTTACTTCAATTCCTAGATAATATGCCATAAGCCCCATGTTGGTCTTTTCAAATTCCATGGTCATATACTTCTTGAATTCTTCAAACATGCTTAGATTGTTCCCTGTAAAAATTAGGTCATCGACATACACACATACAATCAAAATATCTTTACCTTGAGCTTTGGTATAGAGTGCATGCTCATATGGACACTTGATGAAATTCGCTTCTTTGAAGTAGTTGTCAATCCGAACATTCCAAGATCTGGGGGCTTGTTTCAAACCATAAAGAGCCTTCTTTAATTTCAAGACTTTATCTTCTTCACCTTTGACTTCATATCCTTGTGGCTGCTCAATATAGACTTCTTCTTCAAGAACTCCATTTAAGAAGACAGATTTGACATCCATTTGATGTATCTTCCAATTATTCTGAGCTGCTAATGATACAATAAGTCTAAGAGTTTCTAGTCGAGCAACTAGAGCAAATACCTCGTCGAAGTCTATGCCAGCCTTTTGACTGTAGCCTTTCATCACCAATCTTGCTTTATATATCTGAACTTCTCCTTTGGATTCCTTCTTTGCTTTGTAGACCCACTTGACACCAATTGCTTTATGCCCTTTTTGAAGCGAGACTAGCTCCCAAGTATCATTCTTCTTTATTGCCTCAATCTCTTCATCCATTGCATTTCTCCAACTCTTATTTTCAATTTCTTCTTGGAAGCTCATGGGTTCACAGTCTACAAATAGACAGAATAAGGTAACATTGTCTAGATTTTCAATTACCTCATATATTTCTTGGAGACTTCGAAAACGTGGCATTCTTTCACTTGAGCTTTCATAATCTTGAAGGGTTGTATTTGGTGAAGTGGGTGGAGTAGCAGGTGCCTCTTGCGGTTGTTGTTGTTGTACATCATCTTCTTCAACGCACGGGAAAAAGGTATAATCCTCACAGTTTGTCGACCAATCTCATTCTCCTTTTTCATCAAACACTACATTCCAACTGATGATTGTTTTCCTTGTATCAGGATTGTAGAGTTTGTACCCTTTGGAGTTGGCGTCGTAACCAATGAAGATGTATTTTTCACTTTTATCATCAAGCTTACTTCGTTTCTCATCTGATACATGCACGTGAGCTATACTTCCAAAGACTCTAAGATGAGAAATACCTGGTTTTCTTCCGCTCCATGCTTCTTGTGGTGTTTTTCCACTAACGCTTCTTGTTGGAGAGCAGTTGGTTAGATAGACTGCACATGCAACGACTTCAGCCCTAAACTCCTTTGGAAGTCTTTTGCTTTTAAGCATGCTCCTTGCCATCTCCAAGATAGTTCTATTCTTCCTTTCTGCCACTCCATTTTGTTAAGGGGATCTTGGCACTGTCAACTATCGTCTGATTCCATTATCTTCACAATACTTCTGAAACTCTTTTGATGTGAACTCTCCTCCAAGATCGGATCTCAAAGTTTTGATTAAAGGCCACTTTCCTTCTCAACATGGGCTTTAAACTTCTTGAAGTTCTTGAATACTTTTGATTTTTCTTTTAAAAAATATACCCATGTTTTTCTTGAAAAATCATCAATGAAGAGCAGGAAATAATTACTCTTACTAAGTGATCTTGGCTTGATTGGGCCGCACACATCTGCGTGTGTGAGTTCTGATGGCTTTTGAGCTCTTGAGTCTGACTCCTTTGAAAAACTCAATCGAAATTGTTTTCCAAGTAGACATCCTGATGGAAGCATCCTCTACCTTCGAGAATGGAGAGGCTCCTTGGTCAAAGGTGGCAGCGGAATTGAAGATTACGGAAGAAGTGGTTGATGCACGCAAGGTGTTTGTGGAAATGTTTGACTATATTTTGGATGGATTGTAGTGATGAATTCTAGGTCAGTAGGCTTTCCAACGGGGAAAGAAGCTAGAGGAGGCAAAGCTAAAGCAATGCAAAGTTTGAACTTGAAGAGAAGGGGTTGTATTTCAGCAGCATTTCCTTAATATCAATCAAGTTCAAACTTTGCATTGCTTTAGCTTTGCCTCCTTTAGCTTCTTTCCCCATTGGAAAGTCCGCTTAGCTAGAATTCATCACTACAATCCATCCAAAACACAATCAAACATTTCCACAAACACCTTGCATGCATCAACCACTTCTTCTATAATCTTCAATTCTGCTGCCACCTCTGACCAAGGAGCCTCTCCATTCTCGAAGGTGGTGGAATCTTCCATTATTTGGTATCAGAGCCAGGTTGTCCACGCTGTGATTCAATGAGCTAAGTTGTTCTTTCATTCATTTCCAGTTTTGTCCGTGTTGTGATGTTCTCTATCACCAACTGTTTGATTTTTTTTCTGCAATTTTGTGATTGGATTACATGTTCGAGTGAATATTTGATCCGTTCACTGTTCCTTAGTGTGTCTTCATCATTTTAATTGGTGCATCTCATTTGTTTACAGTTTTTCCAGCTTCAATTTCAACATCTCGTTCTGTCATAGTTATGTGCATTTACTATTCCATTGGTGTGATTTTGTTTCAGCTTTCTTTTCCGTTTTGACTGTGGCCAAAGCAGTTGCTACCTCTATGTTGATCTTATAAAGCAATGGGATCATGTCCAGCTTTGGTCATTTGGGATAAAGCAATGCAATCTTTATTTCCAGTGCCAAAAGCTGCATAAAAATATTGATTTCGGTTTGGTCAAGTACAAATTGTGTTTGTCCAATTTTAGTGTTCTGAACCTTAGCACATGTATATATGATGTGTTTAATCATTTTTCAACTAATAACAACTTTTGTTAAGTGCAAAATTCGAAAATGAATGTTTCAGTTTTGTGAAAGTTTCGGTATTGTTCATTCCAACTTTGCACTATGTTGCTTTACTTGTTGAATCTTAGGATATTTTAAATCTTCTAGCTGATATTTTGTAGCTAGCTCTAGTTGTTAGGACCTGCCATACTTATTCTTGATCTAGCCAACATTGCTTCCTTTCAATTTTTAACAATTTTGCTGTAGCTTTCATACATTTTTGCTGCATAATTCTCAACCACAGAGGTGATTTTCGAATTCTGTGTTGTTCAGTGCATTGTGACTATTTGAACACGCTTATTTTACCAATTTAAACTTGTTTACACTGTTCAAATGGTCATTTGCCAGGTTATATACAAAATTTCCCTTTGAACCATCAATTTGGCTTGAAAATTGCAAGTCAAGAAGTCACTTTTAGATTCTGAGTGTTTTGGTGTTGTTTTCTTGATTCTGCAATCATATTTGATGAATTGAAACATACTTTTACTGTTCATTTGGTCAATTTTCACTGCATGTGCAAAAACATCATCCAAACCATTGAAATTACTTAAAATTGGGAAGTGAACTTGTGCTTTTCGGTGGTGTTAATTTTCTTTACTTTCTACGTGTTTGCATACATCAAAATTGATTATACAAACTTGTTTAAAGTTTCATTTGACCATTTGAATCACTGCCATTAAATTCACCCACTGCAGTTCCAATTTTCTTGCCACTTTTCTCATTTTGGTGTAGTTTTAGTGTCTTTATTCTGCAAAAATCACAACTATAGTTGTCCTTTACTGCATCCGCTTGTTTATATGCATTGTGCATGCTTGAACAAGTTTATTTTGTCATTCCAAACCTGTATGCACTGTTCATTTGGTCAAAATTAAGCTGGTATTCAAACTCACTTCCTAAACCCTCAAATTTGCTTAATTATGGAAGTGAACTAATGATTTTTGGATGCAGATTGTTTCATTGTTGTTTCAGTGTTCAAACATGTTCCAATTGGTCATATAAAGTTGTTGGAAGGGTCACTTACACTGGTCAAACACAAACACTCATTTTTTGGCCCTGAAACCACCATTTTCCAGCCACATTTTGCTGCTGCAGTGTGCATTTTCTTTGCTGTTTGGTTTTAGCCATAGTCTACTTTCATTTTTGGATTGGCAAAAGCTGGGTTTGTATTTCCAAATACAATTACATGATCCATGTACTGTAAAACATTCATAAAAAGCAAATCAAACCCTGCAATCCACTCTTGAAAGATCAAAAATCAGAAAAACCCAAAATCTACAGCTCATTGTGGCATTTCATCAAACAATTTGGAACTTTCATCAAACAGTTTCATTTTACACGGTTTACTCACTATTTTTGAGTTTTTCTTGATTTTATAATATGTTCTAGACCTTCTCTTAGGTTCCTTTTGAGTGCCATCTTTTTTTCCAGCCCCAAGTCCATTAGAAATCACTTTTCTTTGCTTTTCCACTCTGCTGTCACGTTAATTTCACTGGAAAATTTGGTGCAGAGTGCATTTTGTGCTAACTGACTGTGTTTGCTGGTTTTGTTTAGCCTGCTGCAAAGTGGTGGTGAAATTCAAGCCAGTTTGCGTCTCCAAAAGGGGTAGCATCTTAAGGAGTGGAAGCATTGTTAAAGTAAGCCCATGTTTGGACTCTAAGAGCATTCTTATTTGTTGTCCAGCAAATGTTCCAGCACCAGATTTTCAGCAGCAACACATCCATCATTTGGCATCAAGAGCCAACCGTTTCTCACTCCACGCTTCAAGAGCTAAGTGCTCTTTTTCTTTCGTTTTACATTTCTGTCGCATTCTATTCTTGAAGTGCTATCATTCCATTGCATTTTCTGGTTTGAATCTGTGTTTGAGTGAATGTTTGTTTGTGTTCACCGTTCCTTAGTGTTTCTTCTACATTTTAATCGGTGCATATCAATTGTTTTGAGTTCAATTCCACTGCCACCTCTGACCAAGGACCCTCTCCATTCTCGAAGGTGGAGGACGCTTCAATCACATCCTTCACAAACTTGATTGGGGTGAGTAATACAAGGCAGCCCTGTCACCATTGCCTTCTTGGAGAGCAACTCTAATCCTTTAAAATTAAGATGGCCAAATCGAAGATGCCAAAGCCATGATTGGTCTTTGTAGCACATCTTGAGACATTGTGGGCCATCACTTTGAATGTTGAGCACGCACATTCCATTTCTTGTCATTGGCACCTTTACAATGAATCTACTTGTATTATCTCTTATAGAAAGGTTATTATTCTTAAGTTGAATATCATAACCTTTCTCTAAATGTTGTCCTAAGCTAAAGATGTTACTCTTCATGCTTGGCACATAATATACGTTGGAAATAAAATAATATTCTCCATTCTTTAGTCGAATGAGGACATTACATTTTCCTTTCACTATCACGTTTGATTCATCTCCAAAAGCTACGTTTCCCTTTACTGATTCATCAAGCTCTACGAACATGCTTCTTTTCCCACACATATGGTTACTTGCCCCACTTTCAAGGTACCACAAATTATCCTCGCCTTTATCTTGGCCCTTGTAAGCCAATAACAAGGTACCATCTTTGTGACACCTTTCTTCAGCATAATTGGCTTTCTCTTCGACTTTATTTTTGTTAGGGGCTCTACATGCAGAAGCATAATGTCCAAACTTATCACAATTGTAATACTTGATTCGTGACTTGTCATACCTTGAATTCAGATTTCCTCTCCCACGACCTCTGTTAGAGCTTTCTCCTATTTGGTTATTGTTGTTAGGCCTTCGTCCTTGTCCACGTCCATATGCACGCCCTCGTCCTTGTTCTTGACTATAACTTCGCCTTGATTGGTTGTGTTTATTTTCTTCTTTTCTTGAATCAACGTGTGCCTTGAGGACTTGCTCCACGATCTCTTCCTTCTTCTTTTTCTTTTCTTCATAAGCTTGCAATGAACCAAGAAGTTGCTCTATTGACATGACCTCCAAGTCTTTTGTTTCTTCAGTAATGGTGACAATATGTTCAAACTTTGGATCTAATGATCTAAGAATTTTCTCCATAATTCTTACCTCATCTAGCTTCTCACCATTTCTCTTTAGGTTATTAGTAACTGTTAAAACTCTTGAAAAGTAATTGGAGACTAGTTCTCCTTCCTTCATATGCAAAGCTTCAAAGTCTCCTCAAAGTTTGAAGACATACCTTTTTTACTTGATCTGCTCCCTTGTAAGAGATCTTAAGCTTCTCTCATGCTTCCTTGGCTGACTTGACTCCAGAAATCTTCTCAAAAGTGTCTTCATCTAATGCTTTATAAATTAGACAGAGAGCTTTCTTGTCTCTCTTCCTTGAGTCTCTCAAGCTATCCTTTTGAGCTTGAGAAAGACTCTCTACATTCTCTGGTTCAGTGTGGCCCTTCTCGACCACCTCCCTGACATCATGTGCACCAAGGAGAGCGATCATCCTTAAGCTCCAATTGTCATAGTTGCTCTTAGTGAGCATTGGGACTTGAAAGGAAACTCTAGTATTTGCCATTTTTATGAAGATCTTATGGCTCTGATATCACTTTGTTGGGAGGAAACTTTAAAGGCTAGAAGGAAGTTTTTAAGATTGGGAGAGGTTGGAAGATTTTGAGAGAAGGAAAGGCTTGTTGTATTGAATGCTTATAAACTTTTTTGGCTTTATTACAAATTATACAACCATCTCCTATTTATACTAGTGACACCTCCTTAACCAATGGTTAGGATCTTACCACCATAATATTCATCTAAGAGCTATAATTCATTCTCTAGAACTTTCTAAAACATTTCAATAATTCTAAACTTATCTAGAAACATCTTATGGATAAGCATCCCTAGATATTTTTGTAGATAATTCTAGAATCCTTCTAGATAGGATTTCCTAAAATTCTATTTGGGCCTTTTCTAATATTGGGCTTTTATCTTTTAGGCCCAACATACAAAATCAATTTATATTCCAACAGATGTTGCCCAGACTCGCCCTACTACCGATGTCTGAACGATTGAAAAAGTTGTTTTACTTAGAGGAGATTGATGATCCCGCCCTTAAAGGTGGTTTCCTTGTCCAAGTCCGTAAAATGAAATGAGGGCAAGAATAAGAAGGAAAAGAAAATAAGACATGGCAGGATATCTTTCCTAAACGAAGTTGTCAAGGTGGTGAGACCTATGGTCCTTTGGCTGGAGGGATTTTTGCGAGCAGTCTCGGTTACAAAGTTTCCTTCAACCTTAGCTCACCTGAAAAAGAGCTTGTTAACGACCTTTCTAAGGTGAACACATTGGACGCTCTTGTCGAGTCAAGTGTTTGAGCGACCTTGTTGAGTTGTCAAATGACCTTTGGAAATGATTAGGAAACATGAGGTAAGCTTCCAAAGGGCTCTTAAACAAGTGGCTACTTCTATAATATCTCAACGAAGATAACTTTAACATAAGATTTCTATAATGGACAATTAATGTTTCTCTATGATATATCATATGATAATATCTGAAGAATTAAAAGTAAATTATTATGTATTTTATTATTTAATTAATGTTGGAGAAAAGTGTGAGTCAAATTAAGTAAGAGTAATATACAAAGAGAAAAAGCATACATAAACTTATTATTTTAAAATGTTAGATTAAAAGTGATATTTTATATGATTTCACGTACAATTAATTGGTGTCGAATTTTTATGATATCTTTACTTGAAAAAAATTTCAATACTTGATATTACATTTAGTGACTAACTCAGATGAAGTTTTCAGATAAATATTTGCTATTATAATAAAGAATCATAGAAGCAAAATGCGTTAATTTTAGGTGATGTGTAATATGGAAATTTAGTGTTTGGTCGAGTACATTAGATCAACGCGTGGGTTGCTCTATTTCCTATAATTTTACAGAATCCTTCATCTATTTAAACGAGTAAAGTGGAAAAGCCCATGTAAACATCTACAACCACTCAAAATAAAGACGTTTATGTTGGTCAAAATGTGAATAAACCTAATATAGCATCATAATGTATTTTTCTATATCATTCTGATAAGGTGCACGCCCAACCTTACTTTAAGAGAATATTATTTCAAGGTGTGATTTTTTTTTTTTTTGAAAAAAATAGTATTACACATTATCTTACTAGAATTTTGATCATAAATTTATGTACAAGTGACAAAATTCTAGTTTGAAAATGTTTGTTGGTTGAAACGAAATTTCTTGCTGTTCGGTAAAACAAAAAAACTACATGTAAAAAAACTCTTTTACGTTTAAGTTAGTAAGAAAGTTTAAAATTTTTAAAAATACTATAAGTATATATTATAATGAAATGGATATTTATTAAAATACTAATTCTATTTATATTATTAACATGTGTTTTTATTGAAATAATATTGAAATAATGATAATATAAATAATGGGTTTAAATATATTTTTAGTTCCTGAAGTTTCACTTATTTTTGGTTTTAGTTCCTGCATAGAATATTGATGACATTTCGTCCTCTTAGTATGGAAATATGTATGTTTAGTCCCTAAAAATAGACGGCGTCAATTTTTTGGTGAGGTGGCTAACCGCTCTGCCACGTCTTCATTGTACACTGCCTGCCACGTAACATTTTTTTTAATTTGGTAAACCCTAGCCGCCGCTACCTCCTCCATGGCAGCCACCCAACGACTCTCACCAGCCACCATGAGCTCGCCCAAGGCCGTCGTCGCACAACAACCACCGCCATTATCATCACGCCACCACAAAGTCACACCACCACAACATTCTCCTTCCTCTCGCGAGTTCGTTTGTTCCCATCGCCACCATGCCACCGTTCAACCTCCATGGTCAGCCATCTTAAAACCTGCACTTAGAAAAAACCAACCCAGCAACAGAAAGCGCCCAAGCCAACGTGCTCCACCAACGCTGCAAAGCCGCCGCAAGACGCCTCGACCACCACCTGCACAAGTCCAATCTCCACCGCAACCAACCTCCGAGAAGCCCAGACGCGAGTGACGCAGTTTCTCCACCACCTACAACCACAACCAGACCTGCAAGACAAAACCCAATCATGAAATCCATCATCGAAATCGTTTCCCTACGGGAATCACTAGTTGCCACCGTAAGAGAGAAGGGAAAAATCTGACTTCGAGGGTTTCTCCATGTTTCTCCTCTATGTTCGAGTGTGAGCGGCACAGGCGCAGGAGAAGGAATTTTTCCCCGAAACCCTAATTTTGGGTGGGGAAGACGTGGCAGGAAGTGTACAGAGAAGACGTGACAGAGCCCTTAGCCACCTCACCAAAAAATTGACTTCGTCTATTTTTAGGGACTAAACATACATGTTTCCATACTAAGAGGACGAAATGCCATCAATGTTCTATGCAGGGACTAAAACTAAAAATCAGTGAAATTTTAGAGACTAAAAACATATTTAACCCTAAATAATAATACTTTATTATAAATAAAATAATCATAATATTAAATTATAAATATAATAAGTGAATATTGTCTTAATACAAATAAGTTTGAATGACTTATAATGAATAAATTTAATAAATTTTATTAGCAGTGGTTTTTAATATATCAAGTAAATATGAAATAAAAACAACACTCAGTTAAAACTTGGTGGTTCACGTAATTTTGAATTCAATTTAGAGCAATTTCGTACTTTAAAAGTTTTTATTTTTTTTTTTGTTCGGAGGTTTAAAGCAATTAATAATAAAGAAATATTTGAAGTTTTTCATTTTTGAAGGTATGAAACAATTAATACTAAAAAAAAGTTTTTTGGAATTTTAAGACTAAAGAAAGGGTTTTAACTTTCTGAATTCATTAACCTACATTTTGTCACCATCGATATTTTCAACTTCTCACTTTTTTATTATTCTAAAAAATACCTCTTGAGTAGAAAGGTACAATACTATTTTATTATTGTAATTAAAATTTGTTAATTTTATAATGATAATTTTATTTATTTATTTTAAATAATAGTTTTTAGATTTAATTATGTTTTCAATCTCTAAAAATGGGAAAGAATACGCTTCATCATCGTCAAAATGAGTAAAAACCATCTTCATTTATCAAATTTAAGAAAATAATTTTAATCTCTAAACACTAAAGAATTAAAATAAATTTATTTTAGTTCTCTAAATCTATTATTTAGGGACTATTTTTTTTTTTTAATACGGGAAGCTATTTTTCTTAAATTCTGAAGGGGAAAAATCAGATTTATTCTAAATTTCAGGCACTAAAGATATAGTTAAATTTAATTTTTAATCAGTGTATACATTTAAAATCTTTAGACTTAAAAGAATATCAAAATTATAGTAAAACACTTAAAAGAATATCAAAACTATACTAAAAAAATTAAAAGATCAATTAGGCCTGACCTAATTTAGCAATGGCAATTTTTTTTCTTTTTGGCACCCTTATACTTTACGGGAAGGTGGTTAAATGACCAAATTGTCCCTTTCTTTTCTGTTACCTCATTGACATCTCCATCACTGTGTTAACATGGATAGATTGAAAAAAAGAGTGTTTTCAATTATACATTCTGAAAATCATTATTTCATGAAAGAAAAAAAATAGAATTTCAGATTATATATGTCAGAAATTAAAAAATGACTTTTGAGCAATGTAATTCAACTCTTTTTTTTCTATATAAAAATGTAACTTTTAGATTTAGAACTCAAAAATAAAAAAGTTTCAAATTACGTAATTAAAAATATGATATAAAAAATAACTTATAAAGAGTATAATTAAAAAAATCATATCAAAAGTGACTTTCAGATATCCAGAAGTTAAAAATAAGTTTTAGATTATAAGTGCAAAAAAATATATATTAAAAATTACTTTCAAATTAAACATTTTAAAAAGCATATTTAAAGATAAAATGATATTTTTTGTATTTATAAAAATACATAAGAAAAATATGGAAATGCAAAAATATGTCCTTTATCAATTTTAACACTAATTCATAGTTATTTTAGCAGTAAAACAAAGGAGATCAACCAAAAAAATACAAAGATAAAGTTTCGAAATTACAAAATAACAATTAAGTCTCTCGAGAGTATATTTTAAGAATTCCGTTTTTTATAACTTTTTAGTTACCATATTTAATAATGACATACATTATTTAAAATAAGATTTTGATATTTTGACAATTATTTTTAATAATTTTTTAACAATAAAACATATATTATCATTTTATTAGTCTATTTGAATTTATGTTTCAAAAAATATTTGAAATAGATTAATAAAAAATTATCACGTATACATTATCAAAAACTTGTTAAAAAAACTTTTTTTAAAAAAACTTTTTTTTTTAAAATAGATGAGTATGTATACGACAATTAAAAGAATATCTATTGTTATAGATTAACAACACATGTATTCATTTGTACTGTGATTTTGTATTAAATATTTGATGCATTCATGTATTTATTTCTGCTATATTTTTATTATGATGTTAAAAATAACCTTTTTTTTAATTTTTAAAATTTGTGTAAGTACTTAATGTTACATAAACTGGAAATAATATGAATGTAAACTAATTTTGTGAGTTTTAGATCAATTTAGCTTTAATGAATGTAATTCAGATAAACTTTTTCCAAGTATTTAGAAAGAAAAAAAATGAAAGAATCTTTCCACAAATTTAATATTTATTTATATTTAAGCTGAAAAAAAGTTTTCACAAAAGTTAATTAATAGAGTTTCCATAAATTATTTAGGAACATAAATTTATCTTTTAAATTTTCTTCTTTTATAATAATATTTTATTTGTAAGAAACACTTATGAATAAATATCAATAAAAATATTGGATTAAATTTGTTTTATGTCCTCTTACTATTCATTAAAATTGCATTTTTTTTTCAATGATGAGATTAAATTAATTTTTTTGGTCTTTAAACTATTCATTAAAATTGTGTTTCGTTCCTATTTTAAAATATGTATTAATTTTGTTTCTATAATTTATAAAAGAATAATGCTATATTAATACAAACTTTTTAACAACATAGAACATATGTTATTTTTTCTTATCGAGTTTTGGAATACATCAATAATAAATAAATAAAGAAAAGTGACATATATACTATATTAAAATATTATTAAAAAAATGTGTCAAAATAATTTTTTTATATAAAATAATGTAAAATGACACAAGAATTCTCAGTAAAACTCTTTTTTAGTGGTGGCGGAGCAGCCTTTACAATGGCGATGGTGAATCTTCTCCAAAAGCCATATTCCATACAAATTATTCATGACTCCATTTTCTCCTCTTTCCCTTCCATTCATCAACTTCTCTGCCTTTCCTTCGTCCTCCCATACTTATTGCCTTTCCTCTGCCCTTCCCAATGCCACCTTCCACCTCCTCCCTGCTTCTAGATATCCACCACCACTAGAAAAAAACGTTACAATCAGAGTTTTTACTAGGAATAAAGGATGCTCTGATGGTACACGATTCCATATACTAAGTAAAGAAATGAAGAAGAAGCAACAACGTTTAACCAAAAAAAAATAAATCCAATAGAATTAGAGAATGAGAGGAAAAAAAGAGTGAAAGAACAACACAATTTTCCAAAACGAAGAGCATAAAAAGATGGTGCATTTGGGAGATGATGAAACAATATTTTTGTTCTCACATCATCACATGGGTGGTCCCTCTAAACGAAGAACGACAGTTCCTTGGAGTTGTGGTAGTTGTCGTGGGCTCCAAATGCAACAATCTCCTCCGGCGTCCAAGGCATCGGAAATTGGCTTAATGACAAGAATGCCCTCACCGATGGTGGCGCAAGAAAAGGCGCTAAGAAAGGCCACAAGGGAAATGATGCAATACACTTCCTGGTGGGGGCTCCACAACACGCTGAACCCCAACGATATGATCTGCAATGGTACAGCCACTAGTATTATCGATGCCAACACGTAAATCCTCACCCTCAGGCCTTTGTTGATGACAAGAGACAAAACCCTCCAACAGGAGAATAAGAACCATGTGCAGTAGGTTATACCAAAAGCTGCAAAGGCCACACTGGTAAGGAAGGGGTGGGTGCAAAGCACGGTGTCGAAGCCGTATCCGTCATTGAAAATCACAGAGGTTTCCACAGGGACACGGTTCTCCAACGGAGAGAAGAAAATGAGCAAAGCTTGGAGCGTGGCGATGGGGAGACAAATGAGGAGCACGAAGGTGATTGCCCAAGCATCGTTTGGGGTTTTCTTTTTAATAGAGGCATTGAGGAGAAACAAGAGGGTGACGAGGAAGGCGGGTTCGAAGAATCCTAGGGAAAGTATGATGTGGACTTTGCAGAGGTTGGCTTGTTGGGATATAGTAAAAGTAGGTAGAAAAGTGTAGATGTATTTTCGGCGAAAAAAAGGTAAGCGGAGAAGTTCAGTGATGGACCATAGGAATATGAACAAGACAAGGAGGAAGCGCACGGTCCAAAGGGAGTTGAAGTTCTGTAAATGCGTGAGGGATTTTGACTTTAAACGAAGGTGGAAGATGAAGCTTATGGATAACACCGAGAGGATTATAAGCCCAGAGATGAATGTTACGGTCACAATGTCGAAAATTGAGTTGAGGAGTGGCACTGCATGCGTGAGCAACATGGATCACTTTGGTTTTTTTTTTTTTTTACTTTCTTGTATGTATGATATATGTATGTGTGCTTACATATATATACATATATACCTACATATGTATCTACTTTGCCATAGATGGTTGTTGGTTGATGTATATATTTGTGTTTGTTGTTTCTTCCCAGATTGATATAGTGTGTATATCACCCCACCAAAAAATGTTGTTTCAGGTGGAAAGATGGGTGTGAGAGGAGATGGTGATGAGATTTGGGTGACGCTGGCTCTGGTGGCGGCGGCGGCACTGGAGGAGGAGAGAGGGTGAGGTTAAGCATGGGAGTTTGGAGATGGATGGTTTAGGGTAAAAAGGCATGTAGGTATAAGGTGTAATGGCGTTGGTTTAGGTTGGAAGGGAAATATGAGTATGGGTGTTGTTCTTTCTCTCTCTCTCTCTCTCTCTCTCTCTCTCCCCTCTCTTCCAACCCTGGGGAGGTAGAGAACAACTACAAAAGATTAAGGTTTTGAAACAGGAGGAAGGTTGCAGATAGACAGAGGAAGAGCTAACCTTTTTTTTCTTTTTTGGGTACGAGGAGGAGAGGCTGGTTTTTTGCTGTAATGAAAAGGATCCTTTAATTTCGGTTTCCATGGTTGGTTCTCATTTATGAACACCACCACCACCCTCTTTTTTTGGTTCAAATATATCTCCTTTTATAGATTTTTACACCTTTTCATCTCCTCATTGCTATCATACTATCTATCATGCTCTTTTATCCTCTGTATCATCTATTTTATCTTCTCCCTCTTACCTAAACACTCACCACACTCTATTTTCAATTTTCCAAAACCTTTTTCACAATTAATAATATTAATTACCATCATGGAAAATCAGTTATGCATTTGCTTCTTATCACATCACATGTAACACTTTCTTTTAACAAAATTAAACATGCATGAAAAATATTCTCATCCTTGTAGCTCATATATAAAAAAATGTTTTCATGCATGTTATCCAATATTTCGGTTAAAACAAAATAGATATATAATTTTATTGATCTTATTTAGTTATCCATCATATTTTATATTGTTATACTATATCATTTTCAAGATATTAATTATAATATGGTTTGCAAGTAATTGTTTTATTTTTATAAAATTTTAAAAGTATTATATTTTTTAAAAAATAAGATTATGTCTGCATATACAACGGATTTTAACATTTTATTGTACTAAATTACACATAAATGCTTAGAATTTAAAAACATAAAGTTTATAGGGGTTGATATTTACAAATTACAATTCTCACGTTACAGATGAAACAAGACTTCATATATATGTTGTAATTTATGTCTACCCCGGATGATGTTTTGTGTTAGATTTATGACCAAGACAAGAAACTTAAACAAAAATTTCAAAAGTGTCATACAATTGGCTTAGTTTCCTCTAATGTGATGACGATCATTGAAAAACCAGAACACTTTATGTGCGATGCTAGTGGTAGTTAGAACATTCATGTTAGTTTTAAAAAATGGAAAAGGAACAACATTGAGTCGAATAACGGGTAGAAGATGAACATACAATTTGAAGAAAATTTAAACCAAATATGATAGTATTTAAAGCAGGCGTTATTGAAAAATTTCAATCTTTAACTCATCTCCTACAACAAACTTGAGCAATATCATATGTTTGTCTAGTCAGTTTTCATATGATCTAATTCTAATAATTAACCTTCTAGGTTGAGTTTCTCTGTATCAAGCTCCATTGGACTAAGTTCTTTTAGATTGACCACTCTGGATCAAACCACTAGTTTAGCGAAGGAAAACGACTATTGTTGTTTTTGAATATACGTCGAGGTTTTAGAACCAGCATATACGGGTGAGGTAAAAAGTTTGAGACTTTAGGTCGCGGTTCCAACCGCAGTAAAAACATGGGGATATGATAGTGGTTCTTTCTTGAACTGCGACCAAAACCTTTTTTTTTTTTTAATTTTCCTCTAACATTTGGCCGCAGTTCCAACCGCAGTAAAAACTTGGGGATATGACCGCAATTCCTGTTGGAACCGCGGCCAAAACCCCCATTTTTCTTAAAAAAATTTCATCTAACTTTCTACCTCGGTTTTGGCCACAACCGCCTGAAATTTTTTTTCATAACATGTCTGTTTTTGTGATATCCTCTATCACAAAAACAAACCGACATATTAAACAATCACCTAATGTACACATATTCAAAGCAGATTCAACAGATTAAACACAATAATCAATATTTACACCACATAATGTACAAATTCTAATAACTATAAATCAACATGTTCTAATGTATTTTAAATCTAATAACTGAACTATTATATAATCTAACTAAATGTTTTGCAATAGCTTTCCTCAGTAATGAAAGTGGCTTCTCAAGAATTGGTGTAGGAGTCTTGAATCTCTGCACAAGACAATTGATATTAATTAGTGTATATGAATTCCAAATGTTGGAGAAAATCAAAATTTATTAAATTTAAATATTATTATTTCCCAACCTCTTGTGATATGGGCACGAATAATGTGGGTCATCCAATAAATTACATAGTATCCGCACTCATATGACCCATTCTGTCTGTTACACTACAATATATCATCACAGTTGTAAATAATTAGTGAAAATCCTATAGTATAATTGTCAAATTGAATAGCATATATTAATTCCAAAAAATATTGTAAAAATTACAGGTACTTTTTTTATCAAATAGTTGAAAATAAAGGAGGTTAAAAACTCCCACAAAATAATAGTCAGTAATAGAGGAGGTTTTTATCCTTCGTAGAAAAACCTCCCCAAATTGAACATGATACCAGAAGTCGCGGAAAACCCCGTAGA
The DNA here is from genome assembly GCF_000741045.1 of Vigna radiata var. radiata. NCBI lineage: Eukaryota > Viridiplantae > Streptophyta > Magnoliopsida > Fabales > Fabaceae > Vigna > Vigna radiata. Next base: position 2,429,690 of record NC_028360.1, read on the forward strand.
TAGTTTGTTGCGACTCAAACTACGGGGGTTTGAGAAACCCTCGAAAATTACTTTGTGGAGGGTAAAAACTCCCACAAATCGAAAAAAAAACCTCCACTAAATAACATTTTTTTTGTAGTGCACGAAACAAATGATTTTGATGAGATCACAACATATATTACAAGAAGATTTGCAAGCGACAAGAAAATACATTTTATTCCTTATATATCTGGATATAAAACAATTAAAACTCCTATTATCATTGACAGTTTGATAATTCAACTTAAACCTTCTAAACTATGCTAATTTGAGAGAGTTTTTTATAACTTCCGGAAAATAACCCCTTTAAATAAGGTTTTTTTTTTTGTAGTGGTGAATGATTTGGGGATCAATGAACCTATAGTCATCATTGTATCCTAAGTTGTTACTGACCACAAACATATACCTGAAATCAAAAATTAACTTTGATATAAGTATACTTGATATATAAATCAATTTTATATAAATAAGGCTTAAATATCTATTTAGTCCCCAAGTTTGGGGCTGACTTTCCGTTTGATACCCGGTTTTAAAAGTGATTTAATTAGGTCCCAAGGTTTTTGATTTTGCTTGCAATAGGTCCCTTCCGTTAAGAAGCTTGTAACGGCGTTAATTTTTCTTCTCTCTCCTGTGTGTTATTCCTGACATATCTTTCTCTCTTTCCAATTTCTCTTCTCTCTCTCACCATTAAAACATAATTATAACTACCTCTCTCTCTCACACCTTTTTCTCTCTCTTCTATTTTCATCACTCTTCATTATAATATCTCTCACCTTTTTCTCTCTCACTTTTTTCATCTCTTCACTATTCCACTTCTCTCTCTCTTCTTCCTTTCTCACTAACAACTCGCATCAAGGCAAATAGAAGAGGAAAATTATTCAAACCACGTGAAACCTGACAAGAAATGAGAAGCATGCAGTTGTAGTGAGCTACAATAAGGTGAAAATTCTTTTTTTATCCATTAACATCATAAAAGGACAAATATTATTACCTCATCAGCTATAAAGCATGTGAAATAAGGAACTAGTGGATGAAGCCCCGAATCAGTAGCCAAACTTACTAATGCTTCTTTAAAGAGAGCTGAATCAGACTCACTCAAAGTAAGCTTAGCAACTTTGTCAAAATACATCTGTAAGAAACAATAAAACTAATAAAAATGAATCCCAATATGTGAAACAAGATAGCTCATGGTGCCTAAAGAATTTTAATACCTGAAGTTCTCTGGATAATATATGCTTAACAGGCAATTTGATGTCAACTGGAAGGTCATCATCTTTCTGCTCATGCTTTTTGGTATCAGAAGGAGCTGAAATTACTGCATATAGCATAATAAGTAAATAATAATTCTTAAAAGGGGTATTAGGAGAGTAGAAGTTACAGTTAAACTGGAAGAATTTACAAATAATGGATCTCGAAGCATTAAGCAGCCAAAAAGTTCCTGTTTGTTTTGTTTGTATGATGTACATCTCCACAATTATAAGGAGCAAAATATTTATATGATTCTATGGGGGGCGCACACACACATATAACTAAATATATCTGAAAATCAGTATATTTAATTGGATGTGTATACTTCTTCTAGTTTTCCATTTCTAATTTCTAGTGATTTAGTGTGCATAAAGATATTGATGTTTTCCACATATTTTAGACCCACAAAGCTGACCATGCTATGGTGACAAAAAAAAAATCACTTAAATAACATCTCCCAATCTAAACACTAACTAGAGTAAAAATTCATGATATCATGAACCAGAGGAAGTCAAAACGACAAGCTGACAAGTATAACATCAAAAGAAATAATACATCCAAAAATTCCTCAATCCATGCAACTAAACCATACAACCTAGTATCATATGAGCCAAAGAATACAGGTAGAACTCAAGGTGAGAGACATACCTTCTATAGGAGCATTTTCTGGAATAGCAGGTTGCACACCTTCAATGGCAAGCCAGTGGCATGTAACTGCAGTATCAAGAGGTGCTTTTGGTAAAGAAGCTTCAATAACCTATGATTAACAGAAGCTATATAATTTGAACGAGGTGATGCACAGGTTGAAATCCAATTGAAGTGAGTCAATGAAAATGACTGAGTACACCCTTACATCTTTTAAATCTACATCCTTGTCATCAATATAAAACAAGTCCCTGTGTCCAACAACTCTTTTGAACCACAAAGGACCACCAGATGCAAATCCATATATTGGCTGTCACAAGGGATCGAAACACGGCGATAATGAGATTGGAGACAACAACTATACTTTATTTTCTTAAAAAGAAAATAAATTCACCAAAAATTTCCTCAAGGTAGTTCTAATATGCATCTTCTATCTGGAAATAGCAAGAACCCATAAAATCACAATCCTCACTACTCTCAATGCACAGTCAATTCTCAATTCTAATATAAATGAAGCTTTTTATATTATATTTTTCCACAACTTTTATGTACACTACTGAACTGTTTTGAGAAAGAAAAGGAACGAAAGAAGAAGAAGAAGAGAGAGAGAAGTGAAACAGTGAAGAGATGAAAAAAGTGGGAGAGAAAAAGGTGAGAGATAGTTATAATGAAGAGTGATGAAAATAGAAGAGAGAGAAAAAGGTGAGAGAGAGAGAGGGGTAGTTATAATTATGTTGTAATGGTGAGAGAGAGAAGAGAAATTGGAAAGAGAGAAAGATATGTCAGGAATAACAGAGGAGAGAGAAGAAAAATTAACGTCGTTACAAGCTTCTTAACGGAAGGGACCTATTGCAAGCAAAATCAAAAACCTGGGGACCTAATTAAATCACTTTTAAAACCGGGTATCAAACGGAAATTCAGCCCCAAACTTGGGTACTATATAGGTATTTAAGCCTATAAATAATTGCTCATAGACTTACATCATCCATAGTTGAACTAATGTATTATTCAACTCTTTTGTTCCCGACACAAGCTTTTTGACATGGCTATGGAGGTATATTGGGACCTCCAAGCCTCTCACAAATACATTAGCTTCATATTCAACCTCCAAAGGCTTATTTTCAATTATGTCAGCAAGTAGCTGCAATGAACCAAGAGGATCGTCCTCAGATAAAGGAAGCTTCTCTTGTGCATGCGTTTGTTGTTACATGGAAAAATAAGATAAGTTTTGACATCAATAACATGTAAACTTTAAAATTGAGAAGTGTAAAGTAGAATTCCATACCAGGGGGTCAAAAATTGAACCAACCAATTGTTTAGGCCAAGCGATAAAAGACTGGAATGCATGTGCCATAGTGAAAATCTCATCTGTGGGCAGAGGAACTGAGGCATCAGGTATGATAATGTCGCCTACTGATACCTCCACCTCATCCTCTGATAGCTTCATACCATGAACAATAGTCGTTGCCTGAAACATTGTTCCACGAGCTACCAGCATCGTCCCGATACCATCTAAAATGAATAGTAGACATGGACTAGCATCGTCCATGTCATCCCCTAGGACGACTGGTGTTGAACAACTTCCTTTCCCGCTTCTCCCTTTCAGAGTAAATGTTAGATTATACAAAATATAGAAATTATTGAACATAAATGTTTATTAATTTTACCTGTGAGAGACACAACATGTTCTTGTTCCTGTAGAGATGGCATCGCCCGTATGCCATAGCTCTCAAACTGTTGTTGGAATTGGCGCATAACTCTGTCAGTCACATCTGTAGTGACCTCATTATACAATTCATCCCTAAGCTTTGTCCTAAGCTCCGCCCTAAGATTCTCCCTAAGGTCCTCTCAAAGCTTTTTTGTGATATCTTGTGTCAGCCTTTGCTCTTGTGCTTCGTTGTATGCATATGAATTCTGACGAAAAGAGCTCCTAAAATAATCTTGAATGCCTACTCCAGTTCCAGCAGCACGTACATGTCCAGGGTGCTCAGGTCGTCCAACAGTAAGAATATCCTGGCGACCCTTTGGAGTGAATTGACCTTGGGAGCTCTGCTCAACCAAGGAGTCTTGTAACATTACAAAACACCATTATTCTTTGAAAAGTTAAAGGTAGTATTATTATTTTAGGAACAGTGATAACTTACAATTCTTTCAGATATTTCCCGTACAGTGTCAGAAGAGTAGGAGCCCGATGCTTTTAAATGAGCCAACTTCCATTTCTAATGCTGAGAAGGTGGAGAAGGAGGCTGGGGGCTACCACCCTCAAATGATGGTCTCGCTTTTGCCTTTTTGCTTGAGGATTTTCTCCTCAAGCTTCCTATACCCACCACGAGATAATAGGTGTGGGTTTTTATTTTGAGCACTTATTCCTTGTGCTTTGCTTCTTTTTGCCTGTCACATATGTTTAGTTAATTAGTTCATATGATATATATTTGTTAATGAGGAATTGAATAATGTCAACTATAATAACCTGCCATTCCTCTGATGTCTGACTCTGTACATAGAGGCGTCAAGTCTCCTCATCAATGGCCTTATATGTCTCACATGGAGACTTATTTTTTTTGCTTCCAAATATATATCTCGAGGTCAACTTACTTTTAAAACCTCAGAAGTTTTCAGCAACAGTTGATAAACACCTATTTCTAAGTGTTGTGACATTTGGAATGTCAAATGTCATTTGAAATAAACATAATAAAGTTATATCAGTACAAATATATTGTTCCATATAATGTTTCAATCAACCTCGGACACATGGTCAAAAGATGGAGTAAGAGTACTAATCCTATCACGTGCCACTACTCCAATGTATGATCGGAAGTCATCTGCATTAGAGCCAAATGCCACACCCGTGATCACATTAACATTCACGGGTGTTCTTTCACCACTATTTTTTCTGATTAAAAGTTGTTTCATTTTGGTGAGTCCTCTAGTAAATCTGGAAGGGAGAGCCTCATCCCATGATGAATGTGGATTGTCAGCCTTATATCAATCAAAATACATAACATGTAATATTAATAAAAGACTTATGTAATATCATATAATTTAACAAAACATGTAATAATAATCATAGGAAATATTAATAAAAGACTTATGTAATATTAAGAAAAAACTTATACACAAATTTGAAATTCATACATAAAGATATGGATTCATCGTATGTATATTTTCTCATTATGATCTGACCGAATTGCATGTACATCGTCAACTAAAGGTTGGTCATCCAAATTTGTCGTAGTTTGAAATGAATGATTGTCAGCAATATGAATATTAATCAAATTGTCTTCGTTAACTTCAATTTTTTTTTTTGCCTTGAAGAGCGACATACCATTCGCCAAATGCAAGATCTTTAACATAAAAAACTTGAAATGCTTGATGTACCATGATAAACGGTTCGTCTCGATAACCCACTTTTCGAAAATCAACTAGTGTCATATCCAATTCATTTATTTTCACACCACTCTTATTGTCAAACCACTTACATTTGATCAATGGAACAAAAAACTTGGTGTAATCAACCTCCCATATATATTCTATTATACCATAATATCTCATTAATCCAAGTACAGGAGATTGTTCTTTTGATGTGGAAAATTGAAGCGACTCAGCTTCTAAACTGACTCCACTATTTTGTACTGTACTTTTATCATCTAAAGTCTTTGTATAAAAATATTAATAAACATATTTTCATTTCATTTTTGTTAAAAGAATACAAATATTCTAACAAATTACACATCTTCTAGATTTGAGCAGATTGTAGAATATTGAGTAGTTTTCAAGAAGAACTGCATTGATATACTAACTAATTAAAAATCAACCAGAAATTAGTAAACTAGTCATAACGAACCTGTTAGCTCTTAGTTGGACCAGAAAATTACTTTTCAAAGTAAACCACATCATGTGAGTTTATTTTAAACAATTCACATCTCCAACTTGTATGATCAATATAAACATGATGTTATTCTGATTTATCATTTGTTGCATAAGTGAAATTAAGGAAAACAAAACGCATTGAATTTCAAATTGGAATTTAAACTTAATAAATTTGTTACCATCACGCTCATAGTTTAACTTATACTCCTTTCATTTCTATGATTTTATCAAAATTGTAAACATGATGTTGTCATCCTGATTTATCATGTGCCATAGAAGTGAAATTAAGAAAAACAAAACGCACTGAATTTCAAATTGGAATTTAAACTTAATAAAATTGTTACACGCTCATAGTTTATCTTCTACTCCTTTCATTTCTATGATTTTATCAAAATTGGTATTAAGAAACTAAATGTTTCACAACTATTATGGGTTGATGCTAACGTCTTTTCATGGGGGTTTCTTGTTTTTTTTTTTAGTTTTCAAAATTATTGAAATTATGTTGACTTTAGTTTTTTACAAATTTAATAACAATCAGAAGGGAAAAGATATAACACAACTCTCCAATCAAAAATCAACATCAACATCGTCAATTGTTTTTTTATTAACACTAGTAAAAAATTGGGTTTTTACAGCGCACATTATGCCACTATTCAACAGAAACCGTAGCATAAAACTGCGCGGTGACATTTTTGAAAATAAAATGAACTTATATGTCGCGGTTCAGAGGGGAACCGCCGCCTATTCCCTAGTCAAAGTTCTAACTTTGATGCCTCATCAATACCATAATAAATTGTAGGGGGAATAGGTTGTGGTTCCCAGCCCACCCGCGGCCTATTCCCCCTATAACTTCTGACCAGTCAAATCTGTAATAAATTGTAGGGGGAATAGGCCGCGGGTGGGCTGGGAATCGCGACCTATTCTCCCTACAAATTATTAAGGTACTGAGTGGGGGGAATGTTAAAAGTTTGCATGAGGAATAGGCAGCGATTGCTCTAAGAACTGGGGCTTATTCCCCCAGAAACTTCTGACCATGTCAGCGCCTGTAATAAATTGTAAGTGAAAAACAACCGCGGCCGTTTCGCTGCACTAGTGTAAAGTGAAAAACAAATAAACAAACAGAATATAAGAGCAACAAATTGTGATGTCGCAGGTTGTTGTGTGTGGATGTGAGAGAGGATAGAGATGAGAGATAAAAAAATTGGATAAATGAGGAAGGTGAATTAGAGTTAGATGAGTGTTTATGATTTTTTCAATTGAGGCTACTATAGGGATTACAAAGAAAATGTTGGAGTGAGAGAGATGAAAGAGAAGGGTTGAGAGGAATGAGCGATGAGAAAAAAGTGAGTAAAAGTTTGGGGGTTTGTTGTTTTTTTTAGTTTTAAGAATGAAAATTATTCAAATACCCTTGACCTTAAAACTTAGAATCGATAATATGTTAGGGTATTTTTGTTTACTAAAACCTGATACACATTGCTAAATGTACCAACTGAATAAAGAGCGTACACAAGTTAGCAAACCCAACTTTTATTTTTTTTTATTTTTATTTTTTTAAAAAAACACCTTTTATTTTATCATGGATGATAAATAAATACCTTTTATTTTTTATTTTAATTTAAATTTTAAAATTATTAAAATATTCTTAGATTTAAAGTATATTATATATATATATATATATATAATATTATATTTTAAAAAAAATTGGTGAAAGTTATAATATTTTCAATTGAATATTATTTTAGTGATAATTAGCTCACCTTTTGTATTTTTATATTTTTTGTTTTCTTTTATTCTTGGAATGATATTATATAATGTATATACACGAAGAGTTAGATGCTGACAAGGATAGTACCACTGGAACTGGTCACCGAAAAAGTAGTATTAAGATATTTTAGATGATGTGTCTTAATCTTTTGATAAATTTATTAAGTTCTTAACCATATTTTAGAATTATTTATGAGTCATATGGTAATCATGTTTTGAGATAGTTTAAGAACACAAACTAATTCAATTTAGTTATAATTATTAATGTTACTAGTGAGTTATAATATTATTTATAAGTACTGTAAGAATGTTTAAAAAAATAAGGTTGTCACAAAACCATTTTGGACAATTTCTTTCATAAATAATTGTGAGGCAAGAATAAAAAAAAGAAAATAAAATAAATTTTTCCATAAATTAAAATTAGTTTAAGGGGATTTTTTTTTCTTCTTCTAAATTTTATTATATTAAAGTTTATTATTACAAATAAATTAGATTTACTGTTACATGGATAATTGAAAAAAATTATTAGTATATCAAAATTATTACGTATTATTGACAGTCAAAAGTTTGTCAATAAACTACTCATTAATAAATTTTATCAATAAATAATAAAAATTTATAAATAATTATTAACTATCAATTTGCCGGTAATTACTAATAACGGTTAATAATTATCTAATTGTTAACATAGTAATTAGGTTTTTTTCTCCTTTTCTTTTATTTCTCCTCTTCTTCCTATGGTCACTACTTTGTCACCATCGTGCTCTAATCGTTATTTCCATCATAGTAAAATTTTGACACTTAATTTATTAATGAAATTTATCGATAAAAATATTTGTCAATAATAAAAATTATAAAGTATTAACAAATCTACTACTAATGAATATTTTCATAGTAAAAATTTATTTTACTCTTAATTATTAAATAATAATTATATCACTAATTAAAATTCTAAAATATATGTTAATAAATTATATATTCAAGGGATTTCTTCTATGAGTCAAATTGTATCGATAATTTAGCAAAAAAAATTTTATGTGTAATAAAAATATATCCTACAAATAATACCCTAAGTATAATTTGATAATTTTTATGAGATAAGATCCGTTAATTCTTTCTCTGACCATTCGGACCCTCTAGCAAGCGCCAAAAGAGGGAAAAAAATAAAGTAATTAAATGCAAGAAAAAACAAAATGCCTGCAACCTTGTTTTAATCACCCTGCTACCAAATGCTCCTGCACTATCAGAATTAAGCTGAGATTATTAATTGGTTTGTTCATCTGAGTGGGAGAAAAGTGGGGAAAGTAAAATTGGGATATGATTCTGCTAACAACTTATGAGGCAATACACATAAAACCTACATTTCCAGTTATCACTTTCTGTTCCACCTATATATTAAATTTTTCTTCTTTTCCTTTTGTCCCGGTGTTGAGCACCTGCATCCCACTAGTCAAATAAAAAAACCTTCATTTTAATAATTAATGTTTCTTGTTTACTCATCATGTCATAACAAAACGCCATGTATAACAATTTTACATCATTGTAAGAGATGCACTATATATCTTTTATCCTTCAGACAACAAAAACAAAAGAAAAGCTCTTATGAAGCTTTGAATTAATATGATAGAAGGTGAGTTTAGGTCTAACTCTAGTAGCTTGTAATTCACGTTGAGGTATAGACATTTCGTGCATGATAATAATTAGGATAGGTTTTAACTATGACTCTGATATCATGTTAGAAGATGAGTTTAGACCTAACTCAATCCTACAAAACCAGCTTATAAAGAAATATTTGCACCTCACTTATATATTATAAATTGGTTTTATCTCTAATTGATGTGGGATTTCCAACATAATAAACATCACTCCCTTTGTTATTGTTTCGATACAGTGTACCATAACAGAAGTAGCCAATAATTTTAAGGAATTGAGACTATGTACAAAACAAAAGGAAGAATGCAATAAAATGGAGATAGAACTGTGCAAAAAGGTCTTGTCAGAAATCACACGTTCATTTTCTTCCTTTTTCGATTGCATCATTCAACAAAACAATTCGTTAGAAGATGAAAACTTATGTTTCCACTATCGATGGTTAAATTAATGTTACATTTTGCAGATCAATTGTTAATGCTAATAATATATTGTAATAAATTTACTTAAAGAACCTAATTTACGACACTGTTATCTCAAATCGATTAGTTACTTGATGATAGAGAAAATAACCTTACTTATTTGGATAAGCTATGCCTAAAGTTTCTTTGTTATTTTGCTAACCTTTCCTCGCAGAAGAGTTCTTTGTTTTGTGAAATGATGACACCACCTAATATTAAAGTTACCTTTTGTTTTTCACTTTCTTTAAGTTATAATATACATAAGTTTATGTAAAATACATAGTTAATATAAAAAAAAATGTACAACTTGCAACGAATTATAAATAACGTGATTTTTAATTAATGATAATAAAAGTCAATAATTTACCATATACAAAATATTGTTTTTTAATACATTGCCTTTGCCATACAGAATAAAACATATAAATGGAATGATTTAGAAAATAACTAAGATATATCCTGGAAGATAATTAATATAATAAGATTTGATTAGCCCAAATGGGTAACTGAGAATCGTTTGTGATTAAGGTAAACTTAAATAGAATTAATTTGATCACATGAGGGGATACATTTTGTAGAAGATAAAATAAAGAAAGAGTAAAAGAGAGATTCGAAAGATTTTCAAAAGACAGCAGAAAGACGTCTCCTTTTTATAAAGAAAGAAAAGATAGCAATAAAATAGAATCTATTCTACAGAATATTTTGTCACACAATATGCTTCAACTTACTATCCTTCTACATCAATGTCTTCCACTCACAAAGAATTAATTGCTGAAAATGATGAAAAGAGAAATTAAAGGGACGAAAAACAACAATAATTGAATAATTTGGTAAAGCTGAGGCGGTGGAGATCCACACGACATGCAGTTCTGTAACACGAATCCACCGGAAAATACATAGAACAACGTTTTGAAAATCAATGGAGATGATATTACAGTAATTAATTTGCTTGTTATGGAGATTTAAAAAAAAAAAAATCCCTTTTCAGTTAGTCATTTTTCTTGTTATTTGTAAACGGGTATGAATGGAAAAGCTATTATCATATAGGTATTTTACTTAGTTAAAAGTGTAACATGCTGTCTATGAAAACCCTAAAACAGATCCTATACATAGACAGACAGACACATGAGATGTTGAGACTCATGATGAGAAATTTGGATCCAATGATTGAAAACAGTGAACAACAGAATGATATATAGGACACTGAAACTGAAGTAAGCATGACAGAAAGATCTGAAAATGAGTAGAACCAGAATTCAAAAAGCAAATGATGGCTGCCCTTTTTCTAATGTGTTGAAGACAAGAAGGGCACATGTGCAGTCAAATATTTTCATCATTACACGGATCCACCACTGAATCTCACTCACCATGAATCTCCACAGGTAAAAAAGGGTACAACAGATGAGTGTGTATAAAGCTGAAAATTCAAAGAAAACATAATAATTATTATTATAACTGACCTTGAGAGGATCGTGATTTTTGATGATGGAAGCTGTAATTGAGGGGAATGAAGCCTGGTCCGAGGAGACATATAAAACATAATCTGCAGATGTTGTATAGAATTATTGCATCTGAATGATCTGATGTGAAGTAGTGAAAGGTGGAGTTATATATTATCGATTTCCTTGGACCACGCAGCATTCCCCTCAAAAGATGATAGCTTCCGGATCTTGTTCATTATAGCTGTATATATGACTAACCCTTTGATACAAAGAAGGTGCTTTCGCTTGTGTTTGGTTCTGATATGGAAGAAGGCACCATATTTGAAGGAATGAAATGAAAAAAAAAAAATTGATTTGGTTTCAAAAGAAAGTAAAAGTAACACGCAGAGAGAGAGAGAGAGAGAGAGAGAGAGAGAGAGAGAGAGAGAGAGAGAGAGAGAGAGAGAGTGGAAGATGTGAATGGATGGGGTCTGGTGGTGATGGTCATTTCTGGAACACAGCTGTAGTTGTTGGATGAGGGTTTAAAGGTGACCATTCTCTCTCTCTATATATATGCTATGGAAGCACTATAAGGTAATGAATGGAGTTGATTATTTCTGGTTTCTGCCATAATAACTCTTTCACTGTAACTCTACTTATCTTTTATTGTTTTGGTGGAAAATAATCACCATCTTAATTACAACCACCATAATAATATTCTATATACATTGTCCAAAACAAAAAGAAACAAAGTAGATAAAGTAATAAATGAAAAAGAATTATAAAGTATTGGAAGGAAGAACTTCAATTCTTCCCCTAATATATTTCGAAGTAATAAGATTAGTTTAATGAGTTTGAAAGAAAAAATGGAAAGACATAGATTCAACTATCCAACAATAAAATAAAGAAATAAAATAAAAAACCAAAACTTTATAAATATATTAATTGATGAGAAATTGTAATAAGTAAAAGTTTTAAACGGTTAATAAGAATATCACGGAGCTTATCACATATATATATAGCAAATTATAGTAAGATATTGTAGAAGTCTAATTACATTGTTAGCAGAGATTATCTTTTTACATTAAAAAGTGTTTATATGCGTGTAATTTTGATAAACTTTTGCATCGACATTGTTAATTGCAGACCGATTAAAAGATAAGAATTACTCAAGCTCAAACTTTAAGAAAAAATTATTTGATAATGTTTCTGTAGAATAAAAAAATCTAGTATAGGTAAAAGAAATATCGAACAACAATAAGACACACATTGACATTATTTATCACATCTAATAATAAAGATAAAATAGTTTTAAAAAAAAGTGAATTTTTATAATTTAAAAAAAGAGTAAAAAAAGTAAAAAAAAATAATATCAAATAAATATAAAAAAATTATGTATATTAAAATATTATTTTTTATCAAACAATAAATCCATCATTTAAACTAAAAAATAATAATAAAGATTTCAAATTTGCCTTGTATTCACGTGAGAGTAGTTGTAAATAATTGTACTATAGACAAGCATCAATTTTATATATTGTTTAAGTTAGACGCATTTTTTTTATAATATAAAGCAGTAAAACAAATTTCCCAATTAATATATTTTCTTAAAAAAAACTCACTTTATTTATGCTTTGGGTATGAATGTATGTATATAAAGGATCACCAAATTTTTCGACAATATCAAACGAATATGGTTCCCATGTCATTGAGTGATAAATAAAGCTTCGTTTTTTTTGTGTTTCTTTTAGTCGAACTAATAAAAAAAATTGTTATACATATAAATTATCATGGTCGTACTTATGAAATTAAAAAGGTATAAGTATAAAATTGATTTAATTAAGTATATATAAGGTGGTCCACTTTGATACCATAAATTGGATTAATTTTCAAGCTCGAAATATTCCATGAGAAGTTGATAATAAATTTACGCATATTACACTAAAAAAAAGTGACGTGTACTAGAGATTTTTCATAATTAAGTTTTAGCATCTTTAGTTGATCACAATAAAAACAATATTGCACTCGCAACATTAATGCTAATAAATTAATAAATATTGTGCAGATGAGTGAATAAATAAACGAGCATCCTTTATTAATCACCCAAAATAACCCATGAAAAGTTGTTTGAATAATGATAGTTAGATAATATTTTTTTGACAATATTTGAACATCATTTACATGTCATTTTGTAATTGGTCAAAAATTACTCCACAATTAATAATAATAATCATAAACATTATCATGGATCAATCACAAAATAGCACGTAGATGATATTCAAATGTTATAAAAAAATATTGTTTAAGACGCTACTTTCTGAAGAATTAGAATATATGCTTATCAATGTAAGTTTTGTTTTCTTTAATACAGCTTTATTGAATCACATAAAATGTTTTGCATACATAAGACATTTGTGTTCCAGTTTTCCAATAAATTTGCATGTATAAAATTAAGGTTGCAGCACATGTATGTATATATATGTAGTGAAGAGATTGAGGTTGGAAGAGGCTTAGATGTGCATGAATCATATTGTCGGGAACAGTAGATGCATGCATGCGTAGATGTTGTGCTGTGAAACAACTTCCATGCATGCACTGGGTTCTTTCAAATGAGATCAAGGAAAAAATATAAGGTTTATTAATTATTTAATATATCAAAGTTTTACTAATTTAATGATATAATGTAAAGATAAAGTGAATGTATAAACACATTCATGTATCAATATTCTGATTGTTCGTTGAAATATTATTCTTAGAATGATTTTTTCTTATCTGAAATATTGTTTATTTTTAAATCTAATTTTTTCTTTATAAATAATTCAAACAATTAAAACTATTAAAATTACGAAAAATAATTAAATTAGTGGGAGTTGCACATATTATAAAGTATTTTTACAACTAATTTTGGAGAGATATCTTAAGTTTCTAAATATATATTGAAAAATACTTTTTTTATTTTGTCAAAAAGAATAAAAAGACATATGAGGTGCAACAACAAAAAGAATATTGCAAATAAATTAACCTTTCAACTCTTCAAAGCCAACCACGATATACATATAATTGTGTTTGCACAAGTACTTGTGTATATTTCGGGTAATATTTTCTCCAGAATAATAAACTTAATAATTAAGAATTGATTATAAGTTATACATTTTAAAGTCAAGTCCAGAAGGTATGTTTGGTTCAACAAGTCGGAAAAAACATTAAAGTATTGAACTTATATTAACTTAATAGACTCTTTCTTCGTTATCTCCCTTTTTTTTTTCTTCCTGCACTCCGTAAAAGATGTAATTTTCAATTACCCTTTATTAAAATTAGGTTTAATACATAATTGATTCTTAGTTGTGGAGCTTTTGTTTAAAGTTGTCCTATGTTTTAAAAAAGTTTAGACTCTATATTTTGTTAAAAAGTGTTCAAAATAGTTATTTTGACCCACGGTATTAAAAACATATATAACGATATAGTTGCTTCCGTGGCCAAAACTGAATGACGTGTAAAGTATTTGAATGTGTAAATTAAAATATATATATATATATATATATATATATATAATGACGTAAGCTAGGTTTAACGAAATGGGTTAAATCAAATTACCCTTATCTAAGAATTCTATCGCGATTTCTGGATTTAATAATTTGGTGAAACTTGTCTTGTAATCATTGTGGCGTGATGATTCCTTAAAGGTGAAATTTGAAGAACGTACGTACGTGAGGTAAGTGTTGCTAACCCTATCCTACTTACTTGATGTTTTTGTTGTTGGATTTGGGGGTTAGGGTTTGAGATGGAAATAAAGGGTGGAGTAGAGATGGAAAGTAATGGTAGAGAGGAAGTGGAACTGGAGGTGGAAACTAATGGTGGAAACTAAGCCAGATATCTTTCATGTGTTTTTCATTGATATCCATTTAGGACCAAAGTACCCAGTTTTAAATTGAAAAGGGACCACATTGCACATTTTTGTACTAAAGTGGAAACTAAATTTAACATTACATATAAGCACCTGAACGTAAACATTGAGTTTCACCTTCACCTAACATTTGATCTTCACCTTCACATTACATGAACATAAACATTGACCTAGACCTTAATCCATCCTATTATTCATCAAATAAGCCACCAAAATTGGTTCTAACATAGCAATTGATGAAGTTCTCACCACTTTGCTTACAACAAAATCACCACATTTGTAACGACGGATTATCTCACCTCCCCTCCACAACCACCATCATTTGAGAAATGCGAATTTCTTTCCCACCCTGTACTGGAACAAGAAGAACAACCTTGGGAAGAAGCCATTTCTATCTACCTACAACCACTTTGCTCAAAAAAGGAAACAAGTTGCAGGAACCCTGGCTAACCCTTTTATTTTACCCAATAACTTAAACTTTAATCATTTCCACCAAGTCATTATACTTCACATTGCCACATATTCATCAAACTGCACATTCAGTTTTGGCCACGATGACATTTGCACTGATATATTTTTAATGTTGTAAGCCAACAAGATTTTATTGAACATTTTTAACGAAATATGAGATTTTTTACTAAATTTTTTTAAAAAGTATGATCACTTTGAACCAAAACCCTAAAAATAAAGACTAAATGATGAATTAAACCTTAAAATTATAATAAAATCTTTAAATTTCCTTATATTTTATATTTTTGAGAATGGATATTTTGAAAGATATTTTTGAAATGAAAAATGTTTTCCAAAATATTTAATCTAAAAAGTATGAAAAAATATATTTCAGGATGACTGCTTCGGAAAATATTTTCAGGTTTTAAAATATATTTTGAAACAATTTGAAATAAAAAAAATAGTTTCCAAACAGCTATTACATAAGTCATTTCTAAATCTATAAATATATCTTAAAACACTTATTCTGAATATGTTTTTTTATTCCAGAACAGACATTTTAAAATAAAAAAAAAAAAAAGTCAGCCTGTATATTTTGGGAAATATTTCTGGATTTGAAAATGAATTTTGAATCATTCGGAAATTTTAAGAACATTTATTCCGGAAGCTTTTTTTAAAAAAAAAAATAATAATAATCAAACAGCTTCTTCTCACCACATCTCCTTTTTCTTTCAATCCTTCACCACTCCCCTGCCCTCTCTTTGGTGCAAGAATTCTTGTAAGATTCGCTGGACAACTCTTCATCTTCCTTCGCTTGACAATGCTTTCTCTTTCTCACAAGATTCTCTCCTATCAGATTAGGATAGTGTTGGGGGAGGTTCGACACACATAGAGTTCCTCACGGGTTTGTTTTTGGTACCACTTCAAAAGGCCTCTTACCATTAGAGATATCTATATGTATATAAACCCTTAACCAGTCTTTCTTTCACTTAATGTGGGACTTTGTTTGCACTCCAACAGGAACCTCCCCGACGACAACCGCTGCTGGAAGGCGTTGAAGCACGACGTCAAAATGTCGGCATTGCATGAGAGAATTTTGTCGATGAGGAACTTCTGGTTGCCAACGAGGTGGTTGCGGAAGGTGTCGACGGCATATACGGCGGTGCAAATGTTGGCGGGTGAGATGAGGAGATGCATGCCATGAGCCACTATGAGAAGGGGAGATTAGAATTTTTAATATTTTTAATAAAGGATATTAAAGACATTTCACTAGTGTTACGGGGATGCAAGAAAACAATAATCGGCTGCAAGAAGAAGCAGTCTAATGTGTATGCAAAGATACACAACTTTGATCTGGGCTTATAATGTCTATAGAATGGGGTTACTTTATGCATTTCCTTTTTATTTTCTGCACCCCATAAAAATAATGTAATATCTCTATTTTATATAAATCTAGCTTTAATGATGTCTGAGGTCAAATGAAGTCCAAATCATGCATTCCGGATACAGTATTCGTCGAAAATTTTCTTTTTAGATGTTCTAGAACAGACATTCCGCTAAATGTACTCCCAGGTATACAAATACTTTTTCAACTCTTAATTTGAAAAAAAATAAATTATATTTCGAATTGAGTATTTCATACTAAATGAAAATAACTATAGAAATGTCTGAGAAGTGTCTCTTTTTACTGAAATAAGTGTTTTGAAATATATTTTTAAATTTAAAATATTTTTTAAAATATTTAATAAAAAAAATTAATATGTCAGATTAAGTATTTCAAACATTAATTCTAACTAAAAATATATTTCGGATTAAATATTTCAAAAAATATTTTGAGTTTTGGAAAAAATTCATTTCAAAATGCTCAATTCAGAAAAAAAAAATACACGTTGATTTTTTTTATTATACTTTTAATGTAGGATAATTTGGAATTTACAAGTTTTTAAGGATGCAGAAAGAAAACCCCGCTAGTATTGTCGTTATTATATGAAGGAAGGATGCCTTTCCCGAATTAACTTTGGATATAGATGTGTTTATTTGAATCGTTACTTTTTCTCCAATTTCATACATTTTTATGTTTTAACTATACATTTTAAGAGTTCCGATAATAATAAATGGAACATAATTAATACATTTAATATAAAAGGTTAATTTATAATGTTTGAAATTTCCATTTATATATTTTAAAAAAATATTGAAACAAGAATGATAAAAAAAGTTATATTAAGTATATTTTTGACCCATTTGGATCAATAAAACCAATATTTCTTAAGGCATCGCATAATTACCGGTCGATCATATAATATAAAAATTAGAAAAGAATTTGAAATCTCCTATGACAATAAAAATTTACTGCAAATAAAAAAATTAAAAGAAAAGGTTTAACATTAATTATCTACTATTAAACAAGAAAATATGGATATCTTATGCGTTGGGCTACCGAAAAATGAAATGTAATATAAGTTGTCAAATCAATTCATTTAAGTTATCATTTAACTCTATAGTCATATACCTATATAGTCTTTAGATCTCTCATTTCGATGTATGTTCGATTCTTCCATGTGCCCCTCCTACTAGAATGTCGGGAGTCGCTCTTTGTTTGTGCTTTTTGTATCGGTGATCACTCTCCGCCCTTGTCAGTGTCCGAGAGTCACAGTATAAACAAACGTTGAAATAAAAAAATAAAATTTAAATTAATACTTATAAAGGCTTAATAGCACTAATGATCTCTATTTTCGTCATGTGCGTTCGTTTTGGTCTCTATATTTTTTTGTTCAATGTTGTTCTAAATATCGTAATTTGTGTTCAATTTAGTCCTTTTTACTAACACCGTCTAAATCGATAACGGCCAGATCTCCACATGTGCAATTAGAGAGTGAACTGTCATTTATGTTTTGACATTAGAGCTGTCAAAACGGGTAACCCGGCTCGACCCGGCCCGACCCACCACGGGTTGGTCACTTAGTGAGCCAACCCAACCCGGCTCATTTATTAGCGAGCCAGAAAAACTTGAACCCGACCCGACCCACCACAGGTTGGTGGGTAAACGGGTTGGTTCACTAGCACATTTAATTATATTTTTTAAAATAAAAAAATACAAACTTTCTGTAATTTAAATTTAAACAATTTTCACTCCAAAAAAATTATGTTAAAGACAATTCAAAATAATAATAAAAAGTACAATATATCCAAATGTCATTCAAAAACAAACACAAAATACATACAAATAAGTTTCTTATATTCATCATTTTTTATTTTTGTTGTAACCCATGACCTTTGTTCTTGTTGTCTCCAAATTCACTAATAAAGATTTTCTTAATATCAGAATAATTCCGACAATCAATAAAAAAATATTAGTAAAAAAAAAGAAAATCAGTACTCAACAACATCAACAAAAAAAATAACAGTTTAATCTGTAACATAATTTCCCAAATTCAAAGATATCAAAAAGAGCTCGTTCAAATAATGTATACTCAAATTGTTTAAATAAAATGAACAAAATCTGATACAAGCATGTCAGAACATAAAAAAATCATTCCATGTCTTCAAATCCCCCAGAACAAAAAACAAATTCTCAAACCCCTATTTTTGTCATTATAGGGTTTTTGAAAAAAAAAAGAGAAGTGAGAAAACAAAAATGTGGATAAAAGAGAAGAAAAAAGGAAGGGTGTTTTACCTGCTCCGTGAAGAATTTCAGTGAAGTGAGGGTGAGAGCACCGTCAAATGAGAGCAAGTACCGTGAGAGTGATTTGTGAGAGCAGAGGTTACGTTTTAGGTATACATAGTGAGTGAAGAAATTATTTTATTTTTTAGGGTTTCATAAATAAAATAATAAATTAAAAAAATAAAATTAGGTAGGTGGGTTGGTGGGCCAACCTGGCTCACCACGGGTTCAACCCGCATGAGCCGGGTCTAAATGAGCCGGGTTGAAATCTGACCCGCATATAAGTGGGTTGTATTTTTCAAACCCAACCCGGCCCAAACCCATGACGGCCCGGGTTGGCTCGCGGGTTGTGACCCATTTTGACGGTTCTATCTGACATGGACTAGATCAGTCATCATCATAGGGACCACATTCGGAAATAATTAACAAAAATAAGGACTAGATTGAACAACCTTCATTCATTACAAAACACAAAGCCACATCACCATTGTCTTCAACCTTCAGCCCAACCAGAAATGAAACCCTACTTTCTTTCTAAAAATCTAACCCTAGCGCCACCACACCTAAACCTAGGCCACCACTGCAATCACCACAAACCTGCAAACGAAAATTCTAAAAATCATAGAGTGACCAAAAATTCATAGACAAACTCAACCAAGATAGTGAGAATTATAGCCCCAGAGACTCCAAAAACTTTCATATAGAGTGATCAAAATCACATTCACACACCCTTTTTTATCAAAACCATGTCAATGGTTTCAATCACAACATCAACAACTCTAACTTTACAATTGAAGAGAACCAACAAGGAAAAAAGAGGAAAATTGGACATTGTTCACATACTTGGGTTAGTAAAGGAGAACCCATTTATTGCAACAACAAGAAGAAGATTGGAAAGGAGACATGGCTCATCAACCACCAAGATTGAGAACAAGATTGGCTAACCATGAACCTCACTTTCGCTTTCACTGAAGTAAAGTAAAAAACCCTAACCCTAATTTCACTCTCCACTGTTGTCAAAAATTGGGTTCCATTAAATAAATCACATTTCTTTCAAAATTCACCTCAATGTGGCTAAAGGACTTCATGTGGGCCGTTAAATGCCACATCAACACTATTCTACATAGCTGGACTGTCTACCGTTAACGATTTAAACGACGTTTGTAAAAAGGACTAAATTGAATGAAATTTACATTCTTTAGGACAACATTGAATAAAAAAAAATATGAGGACCAAAACGAAAGCACGTGACGAAAATAGGGACCATTAGTGCTATTAAACCTACTTATAAACGTATAATATGAAAAGTTTAATTATATTCAATCCATAAATTCTACACAACAATAAAATACTAAAAAAATGTTATGGATGAGATAAATCTTCTCACACTTTGACTCTTTGCATACTACGGGTTATACCAGACACATCCATGCAATGCAAGTTGACAAACTTAAATATTTAATATATTTATTTATTTTGTTATAATGGACCATGAATTGACCTGGTAACGTGTCCTACGTTATCATTAACTTCAAATAATTTTTAACAAAAATATAATTAAACAAACAGAAAAAAAAAATGAAAATTTCACCTTAACATAATAATACTAAAAAAAAATATCTAGCCTGTGATAATAACTCTAGTACAAATTATTTTTCGTACAAAAGACACAATTGTCAAAGATAATGTCTTCAAGCTAAATCACATGTCTGTGAACAAATAACTTTAATGATGTAATTTGTCCTTTAACTGTAATAGTTTTTGAGACATTTCTGTAAGAGAATTTGGTAACAAAGGCTAACCCTATAGGGATAAAATTTTGTTTAGAAGTTGGCGGAACACCATTGAAGGCAATTGTTGCAGATGAAGTTGGGAAGGTGAGATTTAGCGATGGAAGGAGATGGGTTAAAAAGAAAGGAAGTAAAGTAGTAGTAAGAAAACGAATATTTGAAGTTTCGTTGGTGACATAGGACGTATGATTCTTGGTGTTTCGGTTTGGTTTGGAGGTTCTTTAAAACATTTCAAGTTGTCTTCAAGACCGGACGGATTTTAAAAACTGAACAAATTCGTTGAAAGTCGGACGGTCACCTAGGTCTCTTCATACTCCAAGTTTGCTCGTTCTCTCTCTTTCTTCTCCATTATCGATCAAAGGCATTCCGACGTTCAAGTCAATAAAAATGATCGAACGGATGTATATGGTGTGTATAATGTGCAAAGTGGTCTGAAATCATACCTGAGACCTTTACTTATACCACTTGTACTGGGCTTTTACCTTTCGTTGGCCTAATGACGATCCAATCACATCTTAATCTCCATTAGGGACTTTAATGGACTATTATCATTTATTTATAATTTAATCATGTGGTCGGTCAGAGTGGTTGGTCAGCCTGGCCTAATTGTGTGCAAGAAATCATACGAATACTAGTACAATTAGTATGGAATAGGATAATAACATATTAATAACTTTTTTTTAACAATTGAATACGTGACATTACTTTATACATATATTTAAAATTATTTTTTAAAAAATATTTAAAATGAATCAACTACAAATTATTGTTAAAAAAAATTATAAAACAAAAAAAATTGTTAAAAACTTTCTCTGTAAAAAAAATTTCTCCATTAACCTTGATTGTTTTGATAATGATTAGACGAATCTATCGAAGGGTAATAATGATTGGAAGAGCAATCACTTCATTTAGGACTTTGAGGCACCTAATACCTAACTTTTCTAACCTATTGGTCTGAGGGCCACCCATTTGGCACAATTGGCACCCCGACACCTATCCCTTCCTCAAAAGCATAAGGACCCATCTTAATACCTTCACGTTTACACGAACACCAACTTCTCGGATAATTCATACTTACCCAAACGGAAAGCAACCCTAATCATGGCCGTTTCAAGACAAATTTCATGTCACTTTCACAAACAAATCAACTTCCCATCCACGGACCTCTCTCCCCACGCACTTTCTACCATCATTTTTTCAACCATTACAAAGTTTTACTCTCAAAATTTTAGTTTTCTTTCTCTTCCAAATTTTAAAAGTAAATACATATAATTTTTCTAACTTAATTATGTTAATTTTATATAGTATGTCAAATAGTGTTTTAAATTGGTGTTTAAGTTGTTTTGACAAGTTCCAATTTAAAGGTTAGTCTGAAATAGGACAACCATATTTAATCCAAAACTTTTAAAAAATAGTTTAAGGCTTTTAGTTTGAAAACAAAAGAAAACTCATGTATGTTAAAGTTTGATTTGTGGTAGTATATATATAGCAGTGTCTGTTTCTGGTTTTCTCATACTCAACCACTCCCACATTTTGTTGGGTAATTTGTGTGCAGTTTAGCATTCCATAAGCTAGTGTATTAGTGAAGTTTAATTAGTTTTATTATGTGAGTAGTTTAGTTTTAAATGCTGAACCAAGAATAAATAGAAACAACATCACAAATTTTATAGTGTTGGGGCATCTAAAGTTCTTGACCTTAGAGTTTTTTGTTTTGCTTGTATGCACGAGACACATCACCAAACACCAACCAAGACTGCACCAACATAGAAAAGCCAATCTGCAAAGGCTCTTAACCATGGACGGAGATTCATAAAGCAAACCTAAACCATGCTAAAGCTTAATTTGACAAGGACTCCTGTCCACAGTTTTGCTACAAAACAAAACCAGGAATTAAGTGGCTTCCTAAGGCCAACTAGTATGATTGGCAATAAATGTAAAAACTCGCTTTCTCTCATTTAACTCCATAATCTGGCAATATTTTGTCTGTATTAGGCTACGTCTATTGACCCTTATCTTCTCTGTCATGGAAAATCTATACATTATTAAATCATTCCCATTTCATCTTATCTCTTCTCTTATCTAACCAAATCACTCACACAGATTACAAACTTTCACTGTACAATATATATAGCTTATTCACTGCTTCTATTAAAGGGTTTAGCAAGATGTTAAGGACTCAATATACACGATTACAAGCTAAGAAGACAGTTCCTTCATTGCCCTTTGATAACTTGTGCAGAGTATTAGCATTTGACTCAGCGATCAACAGTGTGCAGAAAAAAGACACTGCCCCTTTACCCTATTAACTTTGCTATCAACTATGTCAATCAGACACTATCCGATCATATTTTGTATGAGTTCATCGATCTTCAATATTTAGCCACCTAATTTAGAAAGCAACCTGAGAATAATGACACGGGATAAGAATTTTCTTGTCAACAGATCCAAACAACAAAAGAGAATAGGTCCACTGTTGACAGAAACATCAGTCCTTCCATAACAAAGTAACCTCCAATTTAGCTGGAACATACAATCAAACAATATAATATCTTATTCTTGCCACCGTTGATTTTTGGCAGCCACTGCGTGGGAGTAGCTCAGCTGAATGATCAGTGATGTGCCATCCGAGTTGTATTTACCCCCTTTTCTTCAATCAAGTCCCGAAGAAATAGTTAACTTCTAGCATATATATAATAATGATGTGCATATATGGACCTTGTTTTGTGTCTGTTTCTAAGTTGTTGTTGACCTTCTTTTCTTGTCACTTTTATTTCTTGAGATCAACAACCATTGAACCAAAGCTCTTAAAATATATGAATGTTCTTTAGTTATTATTGATGATTACTTTCTCTTCTAAAACAAAGGCAAATCAGCAAGGTGCTGTGTTATTGCCACAGTTAAAATGTTAAATTTCAATTACTGGAACAGCCACTTACATCAAAATATTCCTGATCAATTCATTCCTCTATAGAACCTGCAGATTTTCTTTTACCTGACAGAGTGAGTCATTAACTCTTACAGATGAAATTCACCATATAAGTTTCTTAACATGTATAATTCATCAAGTAAATAATCTTTGCTTCAATAGATACTTTTGTAAATAAATTTAATCTATTTCATATATTTAAAATCAACTCATACATTTGAACTTTCGCATAAACTCTTCCATCTAATTTATCTGAAAGCTGGGACGATTAGTTGATTTAATTTATGCAGAAACTACATTAATTTTTTCTTCTTCTATACAGACAGGAAATTGGTTTTGTTCAATGTCATTCATTAACTTGAGAACTATTGTGGCCGACTGAACATACATTGCAAGGACTAATATCATATAACACGCTATATATTTGAGGGCTAATTTGGCTATTTTATTTTCTTCCCTGGTTTGGTTATAAAAAAGCAACAGATACGTGTGCTTGTGAGGGTGACAAATGACAAGCAATCAGTTCCTTCTACAAACAAAATAGTATATGGCCGATAGATAGGCTACAAGTAAACGAAGGAAGCAAGATCATTTCTTCCTACTTAACAAAAGATAGAAAGAGCCACACGGTATCTTATCCCATAGGACACCATGATCCTTCCATTAGAAGTTGCAATAACGTGATAGAAATGGTTTTGAGATACTTTCTTTTATGGCTAGCTATATATTCTGCACCTGATCCCCCCTCACCGGACTTTTAAATCACATAATTCTTTTTTATTTGTTCGTGGCAAACAGATTGTGTATCCAATTCCAAATTCACCCATAAAATACTTCCTTTCTCACTACTCACATGATGGAGGGAGATGAGAATATTCAAGCATCAAAGGGAAAAAATGTTGAAAGCTTCTCTAGCTTGGAGGCACCAAGGAAGAAAAACAAGAAGATAGAAAACAAGAGGAGGTTCAGTGATGAACAGATAAGGTCACTAGAATGCATATTTGAGACAGAGTCAAAGCTTGAGCCAAGGAAGAAGATGCAACTGGCAAGAGATCTTGGCCTGCAGCCTCGCCAAGTTGCCATATGGTTTCAAAACAGAAGAGCGAGGTGGAAATCAAAACGCATAGAGCAAGAATACAGGAAACTGAAGGATGAATATGACAATTTAGCATGTAGGTTTGAGTCCCTAAAGAAAGAGAAGGAGTCTTTGCAAGTAGAGGTAAGTTTCTGGTTGTTGTTCTGACAAGATTACTTGTTAGTTCTTACTGTTGATTCTCTCAACAAAGCATGCGACCCTTAACTTAGTTATTTGTTCCTCAAACAGTTGCAGAAGCTAAGTGATTTGGTGGTGTCATCACATGATGGTGGAAGGGAAGACAAGGGTGCCAAAGAACACAGCATAGAGGATGGTGGTTCAGGAAGTGGATACAGCAGTTGGAAGCCTGAAGCAAAACCAAGGTTTTCAAATGAGGGTTTGGAAGATAGAGTAGGTGTGTATTCAGATGATCAAAATGAGAATAGCATCATGAGGAGTGAGAAATCTGAGGACAAAGGACACCAACTTCTCAGAATGGATGATAATGATCACGCTGAGATGCCATTAGCATCACTTGAAAAATGGTACAGTAGTGTGGACCCTAATGGCATCTTGGACCAGTCATGTAGCAGCTCTCAGTGGTTAGATTTCTGGACTTAAGAAAGTGAACAACACTCTGTTTTCCATGTATGATGTTTGTTTCCTCCGACAAGGAACAAAGATTGCTTCATACTTGGCTGGAAGATCTTGTGCTGCCAACTGGTCAAAACTCAAAATTCCAGCCTTGAAGAATGTCGAATAGGCCAAGAAACTGGAAGAAAGTTTTGTAGGCTTGATTTGATAGGGAGAGAATTAAGCTAGCCTCACCAAATTCAATTGTGTAGAGATTTGGAAAAGGAAATAATGTGAAATGATGTCTCTGTTTGTTCATGCTTGCATGCCTTTCCCATCCCTTTGCGTGTGTGTGTGTGCGCGTCTTCTTTCTTCCTTTTCCTTTTCCCACTAAATATTCTTAAGGGGACCTCTCTTTCATCACTTTAGCTTATTCCAAGTGCGATCTCTACAGGAACAGAAACAAAACGAATGAACCGTGTCAATAAGAAATTGCTCCAATTCATGAAGCAGGTTCAATTTCTTAGCTTTTCCAAAGGACTTATTTCCATGGTAAAAGGAGAGTGATATGCTATCTCAACTAAGTAGAAAAACCTGTTTGAGGAATGGATTATAATGGTTAGAATGTCTGCATAAACATCGTCTCACAAAATCCATGTTTTTTATTAGAGTAATATAATTAGATCATGTACCATAATAAATTGCTAATAGTAGATCACGCAACCAACGCAACATTCTTAAATGCTGGAGGAGAAATACAGGTCCTGAAAGGGAATTCAGTTCTTAGTTCTTATGATTTCACTTGTTAGTTTTCTTGCTTAAAGTGAGTTCAGCAACATATATTCTGCTAAAACACCAGAATGTTGATTGAGTACTTTAAACATAAAATAGTTGAAATATAAAAAGTAATAATTACATTCAGATCGTATTTATTAAATTAGAAGATTAGAAGAGTGTCCCTACATTTGAATGGATCAGAACTACACCTCAGACTCATCTCTTATCCTACCCCATATAAACAACCATCATCTTAGCGATATCATAAATGCACAGACATCAAATATGAAGTGAAAATAATGAGTGTGAATTAGACATTACGATAAGTTCCCATCTTCAATCAAACATCACTTAGCAAACATTTTCTTCAAACTATCTATTTTATTATAAAAAAAGTTAACTGGGCCTTGATAAATGTATGTATGCATGAATATCAACTTCACGTGATTCTTTTCACATTTGTCGTTGAACTGTGTTCTATCAAAGAATGATATATAATGAATAGAATAAATAAATGTATTTAAATATATATAAAACATGTAAAAGTTACAACAAACAAGACAGTTTGGCCGAGTGGTCTAAGGCGCCAGATTTAGGCTCTGGTCCGAAAGGGCGTGGGTTCAAATCCCACAGCTGTCAATATTTTTGAGTGACTTTTTTGTTTTTCTAAATTGATCCATAAGGAAATCGAAATTCAATGGTTACCACACACAAAACATCAACTGATATTAAACTGGTCTCTGTCTGATTCTTCTATCAGTGTTTCATATTTTCACTCACCCTTCATCAATGGCACTCTCAGTTTGCAGTGTTGGCCCCTGGAATCTTAACCCCAAAACATTATCAACACCATCTTTCTCCTTCAAGTCTCTGAAATTCCCTCCCTTTTGGCCAACCCAAAAGGTAAAACAATCCTTTTGTGGCATGTGTGAGTGGGAAGGTAGCTTCAAATTTCAATGGTTGATTGTGGCAGGTGAAGATGGGTCCTCTGAGTGTGTCTCCCATGGGGTTCGGAACTTGGGCATGGGGCAATCAGTTTCTCTGGGGGTACCAGGAATCCATGGATAATGAGCTCCAACAAATCTTCAACATGGCTCTGGACTACGACATCAATCTCTTTGACACTGCTGATTCTTATGGCACTGGAAGGTTAAACGGTCAGAGTGAGAAGCTTCTGGGGAGGTTCATTCGAGAGTTTCAAGGTTCATCTCACATTCCTTTCCAACTTTCAGTTACTTTATTATATATTCTGTTGTGGGTTTGAGTGCATGTGTAAATAAATAACTCATTGTTACTTCCCCGCCTAAATGGCCTTGTTGTTTGATTTATGTTAATTCTCTGCCTCATAATTATCATGATGTAATCTGTAAAACTTTTTACACTGTAACCATTGAACTTTTTATACATGATGGTTTGTAATTGAATGATAGCATATAAAATCTTTACATTACAAGTGTGCCTGTGTGTGTATTATATATATGGTGATTCTTTTATTCACATCTGTTGACCATATTGAATGTAAGACTTCCTTAGAGAAAAAGGGGAGCAAGCGTGACATAGTAATTGCTACAAAGTTTGCTGCATATCCATGGCGCCTTACACCAGGGCAGTTTGTGAATGCTTGCAGGTATTTGTTTTGTGTCTATCAAATACTTCGTCAACGTTCCCATCTCCCATGACCAATATTTGCTTTATGTGTCTTTCCCTTTTTGCGTATGATTTTAAATTTGGATGAAACAAACTTTCAGGGCGTCACTAGATAGAATGCAAATTGAGCAAATTGGGATAGGACAACTACATTGGTCAACTGCAAATTATGCTCCATTGCAGGAATTAGCTCTTTGGGATGGTTTAGTGGCAATGTATGAGAAGGTTACGATAATTCAAGTTTAATAGCAATATTATCGGTATATTAATTAAGACCTTGAGTGAAACACTGTTTAAGGACTAGGCTGAAGGGTAACTTGTAAACGCGTTCTGCTATCTAAACTTCATAACTGATGTTTGCAACGCTACGTAGGTAGCATAAACCTGTAAGGGGAGGAAGGAAACCATTTCCTTCTAATGCACAATGTGGATAAGGTCATTCAGAGTGCTTTTGATTATACATTCTTTTTCAGTTTTAGATCCTCATATTTAAACATTGACTTCAATGGTTATTACATCGTCAAGAAAATTAATTCAAATTTCTTGAATGATCCAAATTTCTGTACTGATATATATGTTGTCGTTTAGGGTTTGGTTAAAGGTGTTGGAGTAAGTAATTACGGACCAAAGCAGCTTCTAAAGATACATGATTATCTGAAAGACCGTGGAGTCCCCTTATGCTCAGCCCAGGTATGAAGTTATGTGTAAATGTAATTTAGCATGATCTGATCAAATTCAGACATTCTTGAGACTCTTAAAAGAAAAATGGAAAAATAAAAAAAGTCAGAGGAAAGGTACGTGTAATGAAACTAATGGCCATAATTAGTATTTTGCTTTCTTGTGTTCTGAGAGAGAATCTGTGAAATAAACATGAGTTGCCTGAATAACTCCAAGCGGTTATGAATGACTAGACACCAACCAGTAATTATTACTCTTTACTGGTATTGTGTTAGTAATCTTGTTGATGATTTCAATGTTTCAGGTGCAGTTTTCTTTGCTGAGCACGGGGCAAGATCAACTAGAGATCAAGAGTATATGTGACTCTCTGGGTGTCCGTATGATTGCTTATAGTCCTCTGGGACTTGGAATGCTTACTGGGAAATACTCACCATCTAAACTTCCAAGTGGGCCAAGGTATGTTGATATTTAAGGAAATACTTTAGGGGGATAAAGGGTGAATAATTTTGTATCACAATGCATTATTATCTTGTAGAATATTTTAGTAATTAACCACATTTCACAGGGCGTTGCTATTTAAGCAAATACTTCCTGGACTAGATCCTTTATTGAGTTCCCTGAGAGATATTGCAAATAAACGGCGGAAAACCATGTCACAAGTAATCAGTTTCCCATTTTAGTTTTCTCTTTATGCTGCCAATTTCTCGTAGATATCTTGTGAATGTCTCTTAGTAGTAAAAGATGCATCGCAGGATTGCTAACTAAAAGCAAGTTGAATGTTTGATCATGGATCTTTTAAGAAAGATAATGATGTGTGTATCACTCGTTTTTGTTAGATTTCATTTTCTCACATGTATTTGAGTAGGAAGCACAACAACTACCAAAATCTAAGCTAGTTTTATCGCTTTTGCAAAGCTGGATCCTCTTAGCCTGGCCAATCTTTTGCATAAAAAAATTTATTCCATCTTTGTAGTCATATTATTCATGCTGTAAGCATCTTTCTTCGGTTTTTAAACAATATTTCTTGTACACTGTGACCTCTGTGCTCGTTCCTGTGCTCCAGATCGATCAATAATAAACTCTGCATAACAGGAGACCAAGATCTTTTTTATTCAAGGAAGCTTGTACATCAGATATTATTCCGTTGAAGGATTTATGAAATATTAGTGTCATTGATATCTGGATTGAGAAAGGGACTACAGCATCTTAAAAGAAAATTTTAGTATAGTTCAATAACTTTGAGTGTTGCTTTTCAATCATATTTAAAGTTTCACCTTAGTAAAATGTAATACATTTAGTAAGATGTATATTACCATGGTAAAACTTTAAATGTGATTAGAAAACCGTACACTGTAGAAGTCATCTCATACATCTTATCCACATAAAACATGAGAACTAATGTTGCTTCATTATCAAGATCAACTACCTAGAAGCAAACTTTTAATATCACATTCATGTTTTTAAAGGTCGTACTTCCCTACGCAGCTTACTTTTTTAAAGGTTATATATAAAGTAGTAGCCTTTTACAGAACCACCGACCAACCCACTTAATTTTCCTTGTCTTAGGTGCGTGGAAAATGACAATGCTGACCGTCTACTTGACCTTCCCGGAACAGCATATCTTATCACCATCTCATTCTTTCATTTATCATGTCAGGTAGCCATAAATTGGTGCATTTGCAAAGGTACAGTTCCAATTCCTGGAGTCAAATCAATTAAACAAGCGGAGGAAAATTTGGGTGCTCTCGGTTGGCGCCTATCCTCAGACGACTTGCTTCGTTTGGATTATGCAGCAAACGAATCACCTCGAAGAATGATCCAAAACATTTTCCAAACCAGGTAGGTACACATTCTTTTACTTTTAACGTTAAAAAGACAAATCACATAACACACAAACAAAAGAGGTTGCAATGATACAAGTGTTTTACGTGATTTGGTATTCATAACAGATAAAATATGAAGCTAGACCTCAGCACAAGCTTACTTCCAGTCACTGAAGGTCACATTTCTTTATCATCTGGTATCAAGAAAGGGGAGGAGCGGCTAATGGATCCGTTTCATTTTTACTTGTCCAGGAGAATTGCCAACTGATTAACCTGATTGAGGATGCCATACTATCACTTAGGTTCTTGTTATTGGCCATTAAAATACGGAAGTAAGAAGCCACGATGCCACATCTACTTTTGGACAGTCACGTCATATAGCATTGCTTTGTATTTTCTTTGTTAAAAATCATACTGACTTACAAAATAATTGTTCAATGCACATAATAAACTAGGCTTTCAATGAAGACCAGCAGCCACGCTCATACTGAGAAACAGCGTCGTCTCCGTCAATATTTTTTTAATCCTCCAACCGCAAGCCCAAAATAAAAAGAAACTCATTACGCTTCTAAGGGCATTCGAGTTAAATTAAAGAAAAGGATTTAAGAAATCACAATTACGGTAATGATGTATGACGAGTTATGTGAAAAAGAAATTATGGAGTCAAAATTACGGGCCTGACCTTCCACGACTTATAATGGAAATAAAAGGAATTAAGTAATAAAAAAAATAGTCAGGGAAACATCGACTTCAAACGCATTATTGTCAAAAACAAAATTGTATCACCATCAGACGGAACTGTAGAATGATTCATAACAACGAGTCTCAAACTGAAAACAAGAATCATGCGTAAGTACGATCCTAAGAAGCTAATGGAAAAATTGTCAGGTTTACACCATATCCAGTAATCCATAACATGTTTGCATCTTGCTGTGAGAACAGTTTACTTGATCTTCTTCTTTGGCCTCAACTGCAATACAAAAGTAAAAGCCTCAGATAACACGATATTTCATTCCATAAAATTTTAGTGAGATATGGCACTAAAAAATTATTATACCTGGTTGCTGTGTCCACACTTCTTTTTCCTGCAGTTCACAGCACGAGGGTGTAAACGTGCGTAACACCTGCAAAGCATAGTGATTTATGAGCATAATGGCTGTGAATGGACATTAGTCATCGTCATGGACACTTAACATGAATGAGTTAAGCCAATGTATATAACGTAGGCTTTCTAATACTTGTATTCCAACATGCATCCCTTGGTTCTCAAAAGAACCAGAGTTTTGCTGTGAATACTACTAAGACATTTTTTAAGAATATATTGTTTTACATTTGATTTCCAGCAAATGGGAATTCAACACCAACTTACTAAAACAGAAGTAACCCAGAAGAAAACACTTTGATGCTTTTTAAAGTGCACTTAATTTGAAGCGCGCAACCTATTAATATCCAATTCATTTTATAAAAATGAAGTTCGAGTCCAAGAGAACATTTTTTGGTTCCCAACAGGAAATATGATTTGATGCATTGAATTGTATCTTCTCAATCCAAATTACAAACAAGTTCCATAAAATAATTAATCTGTAAAGGAAATTGTCCTTTGATTCAGGAGTGCCGAAGCAAGTTAAGCAATTATTCAAAAGACATTTTCTCTACGAATGTCTGGTGCTATAAAAAAGATAGCTGCTCATAGCCTAATACGCATCAAGGTTTCAATGCATCTAATGAAGTCAAAGGTAAAAGGGACTTAGACTTGGCTTGGATGGGGGAAATAAGCGGAAAGAAGATAAAGGGGAGGAATATTATGAATATGTGGGTATTCTCTGGTACATAAATCCCCTTATCCATCGCAGTGATTGATCAAGAATGAGTGGATGTGGGACAAGAGTAGACAAATAAAAGGGTTAAAATCAACCGACATGCAAGTGGTGAGTGGGAACATGGTACAAGGAACAAGACATGCGAGTGGTGAGTGGGAACATGGTATAAGGAACAAAACATAGATCTTCGACAAAGTGGCTGAGTAGTGAGCCAAAAGACCTTCGCACAGGGATTTCCAGATACATGCAGCTAAGAGAAAACAACAACCTGATGTTGCCATACATTTTTCATACAGACATCCAGTGTAGACAAGCACATCATTCAGCATTCAGCATTTATATCTGAAATCAGTACACTGCTTGCAGACAGATTAGACTTGCAACATTGAGTTTCATGTGACTTTCTTAAACAATATAAAAAGTTTTTTTGTGCTTGGACTATACTTCATACAAAAACATATTTCAAATTAAGAACAATATTTCAAATTAAGATCCAATACGAGGATGTGTAAACTTACTTGCGGCAGATCATCTTATCCTGGTTATACTTCCTGGCCAATGCCATCAAAGATGGCTCAATAATACCACCACGAAGCCTTAAAACAAGATGCAATGTTGACTCTGCCAAAATAGAGAAACCAACACAATGATAAGTCTCACAATTTATACTAAAGTATTTGAGCATAATTAACAATACTTGAGGCATGCTCTTTCTCAGCCAAGCAGCACGAAAGTGCTTGGAGTCGGACACGATAAAGTAAAAAGTACCTAATTGTAATATTCATAAAAATTGTTATGTGAATTCTTATCAATTTAAAAACTACAGATTTCCACCTCAAAAACCTATACACGTATATGGCTAAATACAATTCACACAATCTATCTAAAAAACCAAATCAAACAATTACCGCATTCAAAACATTAGAGCAATTAACAAGGCCAAACGACATGGAATTTCAAAATTGAGATTTTGCATACCTTTTTGGATGTTGTAATCGGCGAGAGTACGACCATCCTCCAGCTGTTTCCCGGCAAAGATCAACCTCTGCTGGTCCGGGGGAATTCCTGGAAAGAGATAAACAGAACCAGTCAAAACAAAAACGAATAAGAGAGAGAGAACGACTAATCAATGGTTCCGTTTCGATTAAACAGCACCTTCTTTGTCCTGAATCTTTGTTTTGACATTATCAATGGTGTCACTTGACTCCACCTCAAGGGTGATGGTCTTCCCCGTTAGGGTTTTCACGAAGATCTGCATCTTTTCTGGTCTTCCCAAACTGCTATTAGGGTTTCTGGCTGGGTTGTACGTAATATTTATATAGAAGCCGTAAGAGTTTTAGGGTTTTCAGAACCAAGGGTGTGTTTGGTTAGCCGGATTATGTTATTCCAGACCTATTTCTTTATTCTTTTTCCTTTGCAAAGGTTTATTCCCCTTATGATATTAGAGGCTAAGAATATATGCTTAAATGATTTTCTATTATAGTTTCGAAGTATATGGATTTTAATATTTTAAAATATACTCAAACATCACATATCTGAGTTGTTAAAATTTAGTGAAACTCTGCCTCAATTATGTACATCAAATTTTTAGACTGCACAAAAATAATAACGAAATATACTTTTGTAACTAAATTTCCTTATAACTTAATTTATTTAGTTTAAATACGTGAAAGGTCACTACTCACTAGTTCATCCATATAATAAAAAATGAACACATTTTATGTCATTCGAGTTAATATATTAACCGTAAAGATTTAAAAATTAACTAAAATTAGAATTATTTTTTAAAAAAAAATTGAATATTTAATTATTAAAATATAAAATTTATAAATAAAAAATTATTTAGTCAAAATTTATTTATAAAGATCATTATTTTTTAATTTTTATTTTATTCATTTTAAGATTGTAACCAATTTTTTTTTTTTTGAAGTTTAAAGTTAATCACAAGAGTCTTGATGTAAAGCACAACAATTATATTCTTTAAAAAAAATTCATCAAACTATGTTCATTTTTTATTATTCTCTTGAATTATTTAAAAGTTTTATATATGTTATTTAAATATCACACAAGACTCCAAAAGATGTAAGGTGAATATTTATTCTTTTAAGAACTTTAGAGAATATTTAAATTTGATATAAGTTTTTTTTTTATTAAATGTGAATGGAGGTGTTATCCCTCGAATTGTGATGGGATGACGATCCAAAAAAGAGACATTTTGGAAAAAGAAATTTGGAGTCGTCACTCTAGTTTATTTTGAAAAACTATCGAAAAATCATGAAGAAGGACACGGCCTACGAAAACTAGATTCTAGGTTCGAGAGTCGGTCACGCGAATGTGATGTAGTTTTCAAAATGTTTAATTATCCCAAGAAAGACACTCTAAAGAAACAAATATATTTTTTAGTTTTTTAGGCCTGACAACGATTGACCTTGCTCCTACGTGAGAATGAGAAATCAGGGTTACGTAGTTCTTTTGAAACTGTTTGAAAAGTTCTTTTGAAACTGTTTGAAAAGTTCTTTTGAGAAATTGTTTGGAAATTTTTTTTGGAAAGTTATTATGGATTATTTTCGATTTTTGGGAAGTGAATCTGACAAGGACTGACCTTGCTCCTACGTATCTCCACTCTTTATTTGTAAATGTATATGTTTTTAGTTTTTGAAGATTTTCTATTTTCTAGTATTTTTAGCATGGTTATGGAAAAGAAGGTAATGAGTACTAGGCCGGCGTAGACAGTCACACGAGTACTCATAGCTTTGGAACATTATTTTTGTTATTTTTATTTATTTCAAAAAAAAAAGAAAGATATTGATCACTAGGACGATACAAACTATCACAAGAGTGCTCATATCTTTAAAACATTACTTTTTTTATTTTTATTTATTTAAAAAAAAGAAAGATATTGAGCACTAGAACGATGCAGACGATCACACGAATGCTCATACTTTTACAAAATTGTTTTTGTTATTTTTATTTATCTGAAAAAAAAAAAAAAAGATATTGATTACTAGGACGATGCGGACGATCACAAGAGTGCTTAGACCTTTGAAACATTATTTTTGTTATTTTTATTTATTTAAAAAAAAAAAGATATTGAACACTGTAACACCTCGAATTTTAAAGAATGTCACAGTTACAAGTAAAATTTTAAAATAAAATTAATCATAATATCATTGCAAAAAAATCCAGATTAAATAAATTTTCCATAATTAACAAAAATAAATCATTGTTCCTATTAATCACAAGATAGAATTTCCAGTAAAATAATTTATTTAAAATAACCCACAATTTCCCAACTCTTTCTCAATTTGTTCGCCGTGTTGTAACGCAACTGGATTATCTGCACAATCATCTGCTCCCGTAGTAAACGATCATCGTAGGTGGAAACCACAACCACAAACATAGAGGTGAGTTAACTGAGAATCAATTCATAAACGAATAAAATAACACACACACGCTAAACATTCATCACAATAATAAAATGACAACAACCCATATACAAATATCAACATGGTTATTCATCATCGTCACAAATCAGTGGTCTATCCCCTAGTACTCTACCATACTTCCTATTCTTTAAACCAACAAGTTCACATCATCCACCCATTCGTCACCAAACCTATCCTCTTCTCGCATCCACGGCCGAAAAGAATCTCTTTCCCGCATCCACGACCGAAAGAGTCAGCAACTCAAAATCATCCTCTTCCCGCATCCATGGCCGAAGAGAATCTCTTTCCCACATCCACAGCCAAAAGAGGCATCAACACTTAATCGCTCCTCTTTCCACATCAAAAATCTACACATCCTCAATAACATATATATATTAAGCAACACTCACAAGGTTTAAACATAATTCCACAACGTTTCCAATAGCTTGTATTAACCCAATCTCTTAACGAAAACGAAAGGTCTATAACTCAATTATTAATATCAACGTTAACACACAAGATTAGAATCATCGATATCTACTCACATTAATCAGACCAACACCAAAAATCACTTTGGTCGACAAGGATATACAAAAGAACCATACCTGGTCTACCTACCCATCAACATTCCTCACTATTCAACCTACGATCACCAACACAAAGCACATATATATCCTGATGATTTGATAAATTAACCATCATCGTTTCATCAAATAACATTCACCTACTCTATTATTATTTATTAACATGCTTCCCCAATTCTCTAGAAAAGCTACCTTTAGCATGATAAAATCACGCTCATCACTCTTTTAAACCCATTCTCTTCCATGAACTTATCAATCTTTCATTGGCCGTGAGTTTCCTAATCGAGGCATACTCTTCCCTCATAGCTAAAGCCATATCTATAATTTATTTCCATATCCCATAGCTACACATTTTTTTAACTTATATACTTAAGCATTTAATGGTCGCATGATATATATATATATATATATATATATATATATATATATATATATATATATATTCTTATAAGAACCGAAACAATAGTGTGATTGCACCAAGACAAAAGTCATATAGAAAACAAAATCCAGATTAACATTCATACAATGTGTTCATGATCACCAACATCCCAAGAAACCAAAACAATAGAATGCAAACTCATATTAGAAAGAAACTCAGGTTAACTCCCCTACCTCAAAGGATCCAAGGTTTCCTCTTGGTCTTACATTGTAACCCCAAACTCTCCCTCTCAAGCTTTTCCTCCTCTCTAATGGCTTCTCGCGGTGCACAGCTTCCGCACTTTTCTCTCTTCTTTGCAGCTCTCTTTCTGATATATCCCCTAACTGCCCTCCTCCTCTATACTAAAATACTAAAATATTTGAACTCCAAAATAACTAACATCCCCTTTCTTTTCGGTCCTCTCTCTTTTATTTTTTTTTCTTTTTAAAATTCCTCCCAGAAACCTAATATTATGTTTTATTTTCATGGTTGTTATTTTCCCAAAGTACGTATGCCCTGTTACCATATAAAAACTTCTTCTGACCGTAAAATATTCCCCCAATGCCTTACCAAATTTTGCATGAATAAAAGAATAAAATAATACAAAAGGTGACCTAGTCTACACCTACCTTTTTAATATATTAATTGACGTGGCCCACCTAAAGTATGAATAAAAGAATGGTTAAATAGATTCGATGATCCCTATTTTTGTTGGTTTTCTTCAAGTAGGTCCCTATATTTTCAAAATGATCAATTTGGTCCCTGATTTGGAAAAATTAGAGCAATTAAGTCCATTCTGTTAACTTCTCCAAACGGCGTTAAAAATCGTGTTTGTTGGCAGGAAAAAGTGTCATTTTCGAAACACGTGACATATAACCACTTTATGACATGGACTTAAAGTATTTGTTTAGGATTTAAATTGAAAAAACACGTGCTTTAAAGAATTGGAGAAATTGGTTATTTTTTTTCTTTTAAAAAAAAAGTGAAAGGAACCAGATTTGGCCCAAGGATCCTCACTAGCAGAACTTAGGGGTTCTGTTTCCCCTACCCATTCTAACATTCTCAGCAAACCCATGATTCTTCAACCTCTCGCTAATCGACCCCAACCCCAAATCCTCCGGCACAACAATCCCGACTCCTCCTCTCTACCACCCCTTATCCCCACCCTCCACCCTCACCGAACTCTCCTCATGCTTGAAGAGCACTAACACCGGCAACGACCAAAAAAATTGTTGAACCAGGCCATTCAAGCTCCCCAAAGTCCGCCCTAGCTTGCCCGATTTTGTTCCCAATGTCAAAAATCGCCGACACGTCATTGATCTCGTACTCCTGAGTCGCCAAAGCGAAATCCCTCTTCCCAAAGCTCTACGTTGGAAACTCCAGATCAAAGAGCTTCGATTGCGGAGGGTTCAGCCACACAAATTATAGAGGATTCATATGCGTATGAATCAATCCACTGAAACCCTGGGCAAGCCGGTCAATCAGGTCCTGCCCATGACGCTGCACCTCTTCCCATGCCTCAAACGACCTTTCCATAGACATCTTCTTCCACAACAAAACTCACTGACAGGAATCAAATACACAACAAGAAGAGAATGTTCGTAAAAGTTGAAAAACCAACGAATCAAAGCGATAAACAATGAATTTGGAAGGGATGATGCGAAGGTTGTGGTGGCGGTTGTGAAGTGAAAGGAACTAGATCTGGCCCAAGGATCCTTAGCAGTAGAACTTAGGGGTTCTGTTTCCCCTACCCATTCCAAAATTTCACTCAAACGAGACTCAAAGTCTCTTCTCTGAACGAGATCCCCAAAGAGGGGTTGGCCTCCATTGCACGCACACTCGACGAAAGCGCGGCGATGGCGCGAAGGCGCGCTGACCGCATTGTTTCGTCTCCTTCCCTCTGGTCTAGGTCGTGGCGCAAGGAGGGAGACCGTGGTGATTTCAGTGTTTTAGGACTTCTGTTCTACGTTTTGTTTCGCGTTTCCTGTTAGGGTTGAATTAGGATTTTGGTTTGTGAATTTTTAGCTTCCTTTCTGAATTCAAATTTGGGCTGGAATTCTTATTCTTTTTTGCAGATCGGCAGCGGGGTTTCACATTCAATTTGGGGCTTTAGGGATTGTTCTGATGATCGTGATTAGGGGTGGTTTACCTCACCTTTCCGTTTCTTGAATTTGATTTCGCGATTCTGGGTTTGGTGGTGGCTATTGTTAGATGCACGGTTGGCGCCAATGGAGGGTTGAAGGATGCCGCCATAGGGTGGCGGCAGGTGTTGACAGTTCCATTCTGACTGAGGAGTCCTTGGTTTGGGTTGGGCAGGCAATTTTGGTTGGACTGAAAAATTTGGGTTGGATTAACTAATTGGATTAACCTTTACTTAAACTTAAAGCACGTGTTTTTTTAATTTTAATCCTAAACAAATAATTTAAGTCCACGTCATTAAGTGGTTATGTGCCACGTGTTTTGGAAAATGACATCTCCCCTGCCAGCAAACACGAATTTTAACGTCGTCCAAAGAAGTTAACTGAATGAACTTAATTGTTCTAATTTTTTCAAATTGGGGACCAAATTGATCATTTTGAAAATACAGAGACCTACTTGAAGAAAACCAACAAAAATAGGGACCATCAAATCTATTTAACCTAAAAGAATTAAAGGAAAGGGTAGTAGTTTTTCTTTTAGTTTCTAAAATACGAAAGAAAGCCTCTGACGACCATGCTAAAAGCTTTTCTACTAAAAATAATGCACAGAAACACACACACACACACACACACACACACACACACACATATATATATATATATATATAAAATTAATATATCCATAAAATAAAATAATAAATAAACAATCAAATTATAAATCAATGTATTTAATAACCAATAATCTAACATCCAATCAACATAAATTTTTCCTTAGATCTTACAAACACTAAGACGATGCAGACGATTACACGAGTGCTCATATCATTATTTAATTTTTAAGATTGAAAGTATTAAGTACTAGGATGATGCGGACGACCGCATGAGTACTCATACCATTGTATAATATTGTATTGCTTTAATTTTTTCTTTATAAATTTTACCTTTTTATCTTATTTTTGTAATTTTATTATATGAAGATAATATTTACGTAAATATTTAAAATAAGATTACAAAAATGGTAATTACATTTTAATATAAAATAGTAGTAATATTTACCTAAAACATAAAATAAAAAAAAAACACTATTTGCATACGTATTTTTTTAAAGAAGAGTCACAAATAGAAAATAAGTTAGATCCGCATTTGATTATTAAAAAATATTAAATGCTAAAATAATTTAAAACTATTTTTATAATTTTGTAATTTTGCCCTTTTCAATTTTGTATTTTTTTATCTTTTACCTTTTATTTTATGTTTCTTATATTTTTATAACAAAAGTATAAGAATAATATATATATATATATATATATATATATATATATATATATATATATATATATATATATATATATATAAGAATATAAAAAAATATATATATATATATATATATATATATATATATATATATATATATATATATATATATATATAAAACCTACCAGAAAACTAAAAACAAAATCAAAAGAAATCAGAATGAAAATAACAAAAAATAAAATATACTAAATAAAAATTAAGATAAAAGTGTGCATGTTAAATGATTTAATAAACAAAAGGGAAAGCAGAAAGGTAGGCAGAGTAGAGTGAACGAACGTGATAGCGAGACTAAGTGAGAAATGAAAAAAATCAGAGACACATATATTATGAATGATTTTTAAACATCAGTCATAATACATTAAAAAAAATTATTCTTTATGACAGATGAGCTTAACTCCGTCATAATAAGTTTTGAACTTATTCACAAGTTTGCCACCACGTTTCATATTATGACAGATATTCACAACTACGTAATAATATGTTTTAAACTTATTTACAAGTTTGTCACTGCGTTTTATATTATAACTAATGTACAAAAATACGTCATAATATATCCAACTTTTATTACGATTCTGCCACCGGTCAACCTATTATGATGGATGATTTTCATCTGTCATAATAGGTCGTCATAGTATGCTATTTTTCCACTAGTGATACGTATATACATATATACATACATACATACATA
Source organism: Vigna radiata var. radiata (assembly GCF_000741045.1). NCBI lineage: Eukaryota > Viridiplantae > Streptophyta > Magnoliopsida > Fabales > Fabaceae > Vigna > Vigna radiata. Next base: position 2,470,461 of record NC_028360.1, read on the forward strand.
TGTACGTACGTACATACATACATACATATGTACGTACGTACATACATACATATGTATGTACGTACATAAATACATACGTATATATGTGATAACTCTCTAAATTTACATATTTTTCTTTGTTAAAAATCTTTTTTTAGATCTCTTTAGTTTTTAATTCTTTAGAAATAGAATAGTTTAATGTAAAAAAGGTAAAAATAGGATTTTAATAAAAATAGGATTTTAATAAAAATAGGGTTAATTTCTTCTTTTTAGGTAAATAGATTTAGTTTTGAAAGAATTATATTTTTTTTTTAATTTTAGAAGAAAATTTTGGAAAACAAAATAAAAATAGTTCTAGAATAGGACATTTTCCTTTAATTTCATTTTCTTTTCCTTCTTTAAATTCAATTTTTTTTTGTTTCTTTGCAGATTGGGCCTTTGAAATTGAAAGCTGCTGCAGATTCTTGATTAGGCCTATTGATTAATTGATGTTGTGCGTTTTAGCCTGTGAAGCTGCTACCTTTGATTAAGTTGGAAAGAGAATTGGGCTCTACTGCATCTCAAATTTGGGCGCTGCTGAATTGGGCTTCCATTTAGTGGAACGATGTCGTTTTGGTGAGGAAGGAAGCTGCGCGTTTTGGTAAGTGACACTTTTCATTTTACATTTTTGAATTTAGATAGATAGAGAGGGCACAAGAGCCTAGGGTTTACGCGATTTCAGACGATTTGAGTTCTCGTGTTCTTCCTTGTATCTTGTTCGATATATTTTCGTGTAATCTTTGTTTTCTTGTGAAGAAAATTTCTTTGTTTTGTACATTTGGTGATTTTGATTTTTCCATTGATTCTGTGTTCTGTGTTCTTGATCGATGATGTGTGAGTCTTTCTTGTGTGTTTTGGTTGAACTCGTAACTCTGCACATTATAATTCCATTTTGGAATTAAACGACTCCATAATGAGCGTGTATTTTCGAGATGTCTTCTCGAGACAAAGTGAGTTCAATGAGAAAAAAATATTGTTTCTAGCTTCTGTTAATTCTTGGAAAATCTGATTTAGACTTTGTTACTCCACAGTTGAAATTCCTTTTTGGAATTACATGACTCCACAGTGAGCATGACTCACCGAGATGTCTTCTCGAGTTTGGAGACGAGTCTAATGAAGGAAAAACATTATAATTAGTATTTTGTTTCTTTTAATTCATTTTGATTAGANTTTTGTATGTTTTAGAGTAGATTGCATGTTTCAATTGCATTTAGATTAGGTTTTGCATCTGGTAATGATTAGAAACATGAATTAGGAATTAAATTTGCTTTGATTTGGTATAGGAAGTAGACATTTACCCAATATAGGTTCTGATTTGGAACTTAAATACCACACAGTGGGTATGACTGTCCAGGATGTCTTCCTCAGTAGTAAAATACTGCTTTTCTACACTAAATTTGACACTTTTGATTCTGATTTTGATTCATGACTTCAATTAACCAATATGTTTCTACTCATTAGTTTAGGTGTTTGTTCATTTGATTTCAGTTTCCTTATTTTTTATTTGAGTTTTGTTTAGATTGTATTATATCTGTTCTGTTTCATTTGTAGTAAGTAGATTTTGTTGCTGTTTTGATACTGTTATTTTCTTTTCGTTCATTACATTTCAAATTCTCTATTCTTTTAATTAGATTTTAGTTTAGATTAGTTTTCAAATCTTTTATTTCATTCTTTCATTTTTTATTTCCCCACCTTGCATTAGTTAATAGGTAGTAAATAAGTAAATAAAATACAAGACAAAACTCTACACTTTGAACTTAATTTTAGTCGAGTCCAAGGATTGATACCTAGGTTGTCCCTATACTACATTAGTGGGGAAACTTAGTTTGTTCTGATTTTGTGCGACCAATCTTAGTTTAACAATATGTACATACGTACGTACATATATATATATATATATATATATATATATATATATATATATATATATATATATA
>NC_028360.1:2472635-2475736 GCF_000741045.1 Vigna radiata var. radiata
TATATATATATATATATATATATATATATATATATATATATGTAAGACCCGAGAAATTTAGAGCTTATAAATTAAATTTTAGTTACATTTTATTAGAATTTGTAACGCTCCGACAACTTATAAGTGTGCATAATATTAAATCAAAATTTGAATGGTGTGGTTGTTGTATGATGCTTCGTTGTTGTTTTGGTTGTTATGGTTGAATGAAAAAAAAATGGAATGATAGGAATTTCGTAGCAATGTTTTGGGTGCATAGATAGAAGCATAGGGTTACTATATATTAGGGTTTGAGTTATCGAAAGAATTTAGTTGTTTTAATTAAATGATTAGTTTTGGGTAGAAATTATAGTTATATATAATATTATATAGAGTTGTCAGTTTTATCTCAAGCCTTGAGGTTGACCCTGACCCCTTTTATATTTGGCCCCTTTTTCTTGACCCACCTTTTAGGAGGCTTTTTTAAAGCCCCTAGCCCCCAAAAGCCCCATTTTATGGGGCTGTAATGAATCAGGGCCGGGTTAGCCCCTACTCCCAAAAACAATTACACTATCTCCATTTTCTTCTGAATAATCACACTTCGGCCCCGACAAACCTCACACCGACACCACCACTGCCACCAACCCCAACACCTCATCAGTAGCTCGCCGCCTCGCTTGGTTGGCTCTACGGCGGCGTCTTCCACCTCGCCCGCATCGTGCACCGTTGGATCGTGGACTCAGCGTCGCTGCGGGGCGACTCGTCGCAGCTCTACCGCGCGATCTGCATCTTCCTCGTGGTCATGATTTTGCTCTTGGGGTTCAAGCTCATCGCCGTCGTTTATGCCTCCAGATTTCACTTTCGGTAAACACTATAATCTCCATTTTCCTTGTTCTTGAATTTGGGTTTAGCTAACTCTACTTCAACTTCACATTCAAATAAGACATTTTTGTTAGAAAATTTGCATGTGTCAAGGTATATTTTTGAAAATTTAAGAGTGACTCAATGTTAGATCTATGACAAACTTTAATACCATCTTAAATTTAAACATGAAAAACTAGCTCTTGAGGTAAGGATTGTCAAAGCATATTATGGTCTATGCATAGTCGGTGTGAGATGTAAACACTCATTTGACTAGTTTGAGTGTTGATGTGGGGGAAAGGGGCTGCATAGGGCTGACATATTTGAAAAAAATAATAATGATTTCTGCAAGATTTTCTCTGTAAAAATGCTTTTAGATGTTTCAGGGGCTGTTTCTGTAGTTTTATTTGGATGGCTGTGTGCTTTTAAATTGAGACTGTGAATCCTTGCTGGAAATTGTTTTAGAATGAGAACTTGCGTTTGGAATTAGTAGTGCAGTGGCTGATTTTGAATTTGGCCTTGGTGCATTGAAGTTTTAGGTGATAAAACCAGATGTATGGAAATATTGTGATGCAACATTGTTTAAATGTGCAGTAGTTGATGGTGCAAATTCCATTCTCCATATAGATTGTTTTGATTGGTTAAATCAATGGTGAACTTCTTAAATTAGAGCATGTTTCTGCATGTTGGATTTTTAGCGTGCTGTTGTGTTGTTGGAAAAATTGGTTTGATAAGTTGACACAAAAATCTGGTTTGGTGCAGGAAATTGCATTACTTAAAAACAACTTGGTATACTAATTAAAATCAGATTTGATGCAGATAATATGGACTATAAAATTTTAATTCAGAGATATAGTTTTTGGTAGATGATACATTGTGTGGCTTGAGAATTGTGGTTCGAAAATCTGGTTGAAGTGTTATTCCCATATGAAATGAATGTTTGCTGGTTTGGAATGGATGGTCATTGTTCTGGATGAATTATAGGTGTTGTTTTTGCGGCTCTTACATTTATTAATCATACCTTTTGTTTCAAATGAGCAATTTTACTATTGAATTACTGAAATTGGGAAGAAGTTTTATAACACCTTGATTTTGTCCATATAAACTAAAAAACTATTATTATTATTATAATTTAATCCTTTAATTAATGTTTTATTGATGCTTTTCCTAGTCAGTCGCAGTCTTATGCATAGCTAATATCTTAAGTATTGGAGTTGAGTTTTATAGTTAGCTATTAAGGATATATAGTTATAGTTGAGTCTTATGCATAACTTATGAGTAGTTGAATCAGTTTTTCAGAAAGGAAATTTGGTTTCGTAATTCATATTCATGTTGCATGCATATATTCATTCACATATATACTTAACTAGAGGGGGTAAAACCTCATATATGTTGTTAAGGAACTTGTGTGTTTTTTCCCATTTTGACTGTAACATTACAGAAGAAGCCATTTACTTTCTCTTGGTTGTTCTCAGTGTTGACCTTTGTACTGGGTGGTAATCAAAATGAAGACTAAATTATTAGGATCATATATCTGAACATTTCAAAAAGATATCAACTAGAAAGTATTTTAAAAAATTGAAACTTCTTTTGCCAAGCAACTTTACAATCACGTGTATCCATTTCCACCCTCCACTGTCTTCTTTAGCAATTGGAAAAACATTTTAAATGGACTAAAATTAACAGTGTGACACCTGACCTGACATGAACCATATCAGTAAATAAACAAGGACATATACAGATACTTCTATATGTATTTGTTGTCCAGGAAGATAAATAGTACTGTATAGTATGTTTATACTTTTATTATCAAAATCTGTATCCTTATTTTTACATGATATATATGTTTTTTCATCTTGTGATGGTGGGGATGAGACATTCACAATATGCTATTCTTGAAGGACATGATAATTGGAGTGAGTGTGAAGAGTTAGGAGTTATTAGGGACATTAAATGTTATTCCATTAAATGTTGTAATGTAATTTATGGTATACGAAAACTTTGTTTTTTTTTTAATATGGGACACTAATTATTAAAATGTTACTAATGATCCATTTTGTTTATTCTGCCTTTTGTTTTGTTTTTTTGTGTTTTCTTTTGTTTTATTGAACTCTTGCAGTCTGCATTCTTTGTATTGAATGAGTGGGATATTCTTTTTTTTTTTTCTGATTAAGATGACATTCCTTTTTTTTTCGTTTTAATTTATAAGCATCTGGTGTGTTTAGCTAAAAGATGAGCTATATATATATATATATATATATATA
>NC_028360.1:2476676-2549703 GCF_000741045.1 Vigna radiata var. radiata
AGAATGTGTTAATGATGTTGGCATAAATACAAGCATGGGTTTAAGGTTAGATGTGACTACAAGATGGAATTCAACCTATTTAATGCTTGAAAGTACAATCAAATATAAGGAAGCTTTTCTAATGCTCAAAGTGGTTGATAGAAATTATAAATATTGTCCATCTTCTGAGGAATGGGATAGGGGAGAGAAAATATGTCAATTCTTAGAACCATTTTATGAGATTACAAACATGATGTTTGGTTCATCTTATCCCACTTCAAACTTGTATGTTATGCAAATATGGAAAATTCAACTTATCATTGAAGAGAATTTGTTGAATGAAGATGTGACCTTAAAGGATATGGTTATGAGTATGAAAGAAAAGTTTCAAAAGTATTGGAAGGAGTATAGTATTGGGTTAGCTTTTGAAGCTATTCTTGATCCACGACTAAAGGTTGATTTTATAACATATTGTTATAAAAAATTGGATCCTCTAACCTATGCAGAGAACACAAAGAAAGTGTTAGAGAAGTTCAAGAGGTTATTTNAAGAATATGTAAAGAACTTTTTTACCTCTAGTGTTTCTCTTTCTCAATCACCTACTGAATCCATCTTGATGTCTCAGTCCAATACTAAAGGGAAAAAGTTTAAGAGATCAAGGATTATTTCGGTAAGCATTTTATTCCTAGTGTTCATTTTTTTACAATTTTTCTAGTTTTGTTTTGATAATTTATATGTAATGTATTGTAGGATTTTAAAATGTATCAAAATGAATCAAAATCTATCATTGGAAGGAACGAGATAGATGCTTATTTAGATGAACCAGCAGTAGATGATGATGAAGAAAATGAAGATTTTGGTGTGCTCAAATATTTGAAGACTAATGAGAAAAAAATTGCCATATTGTCTATAATGGCTCGAGATGTGTTTAATATTCCCATCACTACAGTGGCATCAGAGTCAGCTTTCAGCAAAGGTGGACGTGTACTTTCGAAATACAGAAGCTCCATCCTTCCTAAGCATGTGCAAATGTTGATTTGTACACAAAATTGGCTGTATGGATTTGCTGAAAATCCTAGCGGTGAGTGTATGTTATTATTTTTATAATTACTTTACATTAAATTATTAATTATAGACTAGTTGTTTGATTGTATTTCAATTTCTTGTGATAGATGAAATTGTTGAAGATATTTTTGGTCATGAGAGAATTGATGAGTCTAAAGTTGTAGAAGATGTTGAAAGTCTTCAACATTAAATAAAGGATGTTTCATTTGACATTGTCTGAGGTACTTCCCTTTAACTCATTTCCTTTTTATTCTTTCATATTTTTGTGCTTCATGGTAATGATCTTACATGTATATGTTCATCATAATATGCTTTCATAGTGAAATTAATAGCTGGTGGTGAATTTGCAACCTTCTTGTGCTCTGTTGGGAAGTGGTTTATGTTGATTTCTTCGCTGCCTTGTGTACTTTTAAGGGATAGGATACATATATAATTACTATAAACTTTCTCTGGGTAGCTGATAAAGGGGATGAATTAAGTATGATTTGGCTATATGGTTTTGGAAAGGAAACAGATGGGGTAGTGATCTGGTTATGTTTTTTTCCACTAATTTTACTTAAACTGTACAATTGTGTGATTTCAATTTGGTGTCTGATGGAGAAAATTTGATAGGTTCCTGAATTTGAGGAGGCTGTGTTCAATACACCTTTAAACAAAGTTGTGAAGTGCAAAACCAAATTCGGATGGCACCTGCTGCAGGTTTTATCTGAAAGGTATTTACAGCTTTATGCTTCTAAATTGGATGATTAGATGTTTTTAATATCTATGAATTTTCTTAAGATTTGGATTTTGGTAGAGCTCACTAGGTCTGATGCCAATTAGTCAGCACCACTCATTGGAGTAATGCTTGGAGGGTGTTCTTATTAGTTGCAACGAATGTTTTTGTCTTGTAATTTTTTTCTAACTGACAGGGAATAATCAATTCTTCAAGACATTCAACCTCATGAGCTGCATGGGAAAATTCAAGATCCCAATTTTTTGAGAAGGAATGAGATTGTTGAGAGGGAGAAGATAACTCCTCTTATAACAGTTTGAAAGATGTAATTCATGAAATGATTAAGTGTGTTATTACATTTGTTAAGCTTTAGTGTTTCCTTTGGTGTTGTTGTCTACTGTGTAGTTATTACATTGTTAAGTTTTAGTGTTTCCTTTAGAGGTTATTTACATTTGATTGTTTTAGAAATTTTGTAAAAAGAAAAGCCCATGGGCTGGCCCTAACCCATAGGGCTTTGGGGGTTTCTGGCCCTGTGGACTTTTCTAATAAAATACTTTTTTTTGTCCTGTGGACTTTTTTGGCCCCAACCCACATAGGCTAGGGCCAGAGCCTATCAAGTGGGCCAATTTGACAGCTCTAATATTATAACAGGGAAAGTTACGTATATGTATATATATTATGTATATAGATATATAATAAAATTATATATATATATATATATATATATATATATATATATATATATATATATATATATATATATATATGATAAGATACGTAACGGAATTTGGGGAAAGTAAAAGTTAAGATTTAAAATATTTAACTTTTGTAACAAGTAAAAGGATAAGGAAAGATGAATAAAATAAATGGGAGAGGGCTTATCTTTGTGAAAGGAAGAGTAACAGAAAAGAAGATAAAGAAAAAAAAAATATAGGAGATAGAAACAGATGGATATAAGAGGCTACTGGGAGCATTAGGTTAAAAAGCAAAGAAAAAGAAAGTGGAAAGAAAAAGGAGAACAACGTAAGAAGATAGAAAACAGAGAAAGCTTGCGGCCACAGGAAACATCAACGAGAGATATTCTAAGGAAACGAAACCTATCTAGGTAAGGGGAGTTATCCAGATTTGTGTGAAGTTTCGTTGTATTTGTTATTGGTTGTAGTTTTCTCGTTACACTAGTTATTGGTGTTTCTTTTCCATGGTTTTCTGTGACACAGGGAAGGGAAAACGGAAACTAAAAGTGGGTTTAAATAGGTTGGAATGCATGGGAGATAGTTTTCGGTTTTATAGAGTTTGTTTTTTTTTTTTTTTTATGTTAGATAGTGCAATGAAAGAGACTGTTTTGTATGAAGAAGCATGTAGGAAATATACTTGTAGAGGCGTTAGTAAGTTGAGCGAGGTTCGATATTATGTGGGTGTTTTTCCTTTGTCTGCAGAACTCGTGTGGGAAGGAGATGTATGTGTGCATGTTGTGGGTTGGGATAACATGATAGCAGCAGATGTTGGTTTCTGTTATATGTATTTTTTTATTTGAAAACTTTTGTGATGCGTCTTGGACTGGTAAAACGCGAATGCTAAAGACATAAGGGTGTGGTTGTGAAAAATAGGTTGAGTGTAAGCGTAGTATTTAGTGATAAAAGGATTAGTGATGGGTTGCTGGTTCAATTTCACAAGAGGGTATTTGCAAAATGGGCAATGTGGTTTGACCTTTACTTGAGAGGGATGTGAGAAATCTTGGGTTAGATGATGAAGGGTATAGATTTTGGTTTCAGAGATGATAAGGTTTTAAGTGCATGAAGGAGAAGGAGAGAATTGGTGGGTTCTGTTAATTAAATGGAGAGGACGGGAAGAGTGCATGAAATGTTGGGGTTGTTGAATTAAGAAAAGAGAAAAATAATACGCATGGGTTAGGGTCATACCGTGAGTTGAATAGAGAAAAAAAAATAGGGAGTTTATTATTAAGTGTGCAGAAATCTCATTTGTTTAAGTTCTTTAATTATAAAAGAAAATTTTGTGGCCGAGACTTTGGTAGTGCAGAGGGAAGTTTCGTTTTGATGGGTGTTATTTCATTGAGACAATATGAAAAAGTAGGTCATGTGCGTGGGCCCAACTGTGAAAGGAAAAATAGCAGAAGGGTATGTATGAGTATATGTATTATATTATATTAATATATATAATGTTATGGTTTCACGTGAATTAAGGTTTGCATGTTAAAATATATTACATTGTTATATATATTAGGTTGGGGTTTCACGTGATAGTTGACGTAGGGGTTTATTTTCATGAGATAAAAATGATGCATGGATTTATGAGTTATGACATATATATATATATATATATATATATATATATATATATATATATATATATATGTATGTATGTATGTATGTATGTATGAATTCACGAAAGCAAGGATGGAATGGTTAGTGAAGTACATGGCATTTGGTATTGTCTTTTAATTGTTTTTTTTTTACTCTTATATTGGTATGATAATAATAATGGTAGTTATGTTTTCTGACTATACTTCTATACTTCTGGTTGTATATCTTTCATCTTGCGGGAGGGTAGAAAGGTGGATCTCTTCGTCCTTGAGGGGTGGTAGAAGAGATTGAAAATTCGAGTGCTAACCTTTCCTCTTGAGAGAGGGTAGAAAGGGAGGGATGTCTCGCCCGTAGGGTTCCGACTCATGTTGAGTTCAATGTCGTGAAGGACATTTTGGAGCAGGGGAGACATGTTCGAAGCTGCGGTGGAGGACCACTCGAATCGTTCTATTTCGGTAAAATAGAATATCCGTTCAAGTATAGAAGGAGGAAAGAAAAGGGGGTTATAAGAGAATTTGGTGTAGGCACGGGTTGCCTTGCTCAACAGGTGAGGTAGAGCTAAAGGGAATGGTACGAATTCTAGTTAAGGGAACGATTTAAGCATGTGATAATGGTTGTTATTGACTTATTGAGTATTAATAATTGTTAGATGTGATTGAATGGTGATAAAGACTCAACAACTGTGATATAAATGTTATATCTTTTAAATCGATGTTTATCCTATTAGCTCACCCTTACATTTGTTTGTGGTTGTGGTTTCCACCTGCGATGATCATATGACTCGGGTTGTTATACAGGAGCAGATGATGATACAGGTAGTCCGGTGGATGCTTAATGCGGCAAGGATAACGAGAGACTTGGGAATTTTATTTCTTTGGGAATTTTGAGTACAGACGTAGTTTATAAATTTGTTTGACGGAACAATGTTTTCAATTGTTTTAAAATGGTTGTTTGAAATTAAATTCGGATTTGAAGGTTTTGAAATAAATTTTATGAGTTTATTTAATGATTTGTATTTATTTTTACACTAAAATGATATCGTTATAACATCCTAACGCCCCGACAACTTATAGGAACTGTTGACTGCCCTCACACATCAACACGAGGCTTTCCAGCGTCCTTTGTCCTCACTCGCACACTTTTTGGGAAAACTTCCTAGAAGGTCACCCATCCCTAAATTACTCCAGGCTAAGCACACTTAACCATGAAGTTCTTATGGGTTAGGCTACTGATAACGGTTGAAAAACAGTTATTCTCATATGTCATTTTAGACCAAATTACACCCTTTAAGGCTTAGAATGAGCTTAGAATCAAGCAAAACCCAATAAATGAGTCAGTTGAGAGTCAAAAGCTATTTTTAGCATTATTATGCTTGTTTTGCATTGTTTTGCAGCATTTTTTATGGAAGTGAAGAATGGAGTTGAAGATGAAGGATGTAGACTCAGGACAGAGGAAGAAAACTGAAGAAAAGAAGAGTTTAGGAACCGCCCAGCGGCAAAATTCACCGCTGGGCGGTCCAATGCGAGGAGGTGGCACCAGGCGTGGACGTTGGGCGGATTTGCGACTATGGGCAAACCGCCGGGCGGAGGACCCCTAGCGCCAGGCGGTGGCACGATTATGAGCAAACCTCCGGGCGGCATAAGTGTGACGTCGGGCGGTTGTCTGCTGGGCTTGGGCCTGTTTTCTGTGACGCTCCTCAGCTATAAATAGCCCTGTTACGATTTCATTCTCATTCTTTTGACAGAAGAGGGCGGCCAGACCTAATTTTCACTCTCTGGAGAAGATCTCTTGGATGCTTAGGCTCCTTTTCATCCTATCTAGGGTTTGCTCTTCCATTCTTCCATTATTTTCATCTAGGTTCACCATGACAATGGTGAACTAAACCCTTTTGTTATTGGGGGAAACAATATAATCTTTTGAAACTCTCTTTTATTGAAACTCTTGTTTATTTATATGATTGTCATATGCTGTGATTATCAAAATTCCTTGATTAATGAAATACCACCTAGGGATAGGGAGGTAGGACGATCAATTGTTTTTGCTTCTGTTCGGTAATGCGTTGCTAGTTGCTAGGGGAGGCTAGGGATACAAGCCAGTAATTAGTAATAGGCTCTTTTCGCCGAGGGATCAGGTTAAAGGTAGGCCACGAAAGTTTGCATAACAATTAGATAACAAAGCAATTTAAATAAGAGGAGTAGATAAGAGAGGGTGGACAAGATGAAATTGTAAACCCCCAACAACTCCATTCATCCATTGTCTTTTTCTTGTCAACTGAATCAAACGCATTGCATGTTTATTTTCTGTCTTTGCATTCCAAACATTTAATTTTTCTCTACAAGTCTTACAATTTCGATTCGCACGAACGATAAGACCTTTCGAGTCTCTTGGGAAGAACGATATCGGACATTACCGATTATATTACTTGAACGATCTGGTACACTTGCTAGTGAATCAACAGCTACCGAAAAGCAAATGGTATCAGAGCCTAGCCTCTCCCAGTACGGTGTGGTTCGACGACGAACCAAGCGGAAGCTGGTGGGCATGTGACACCCGGGCACTGTCGAGGGCGAGGAGTGATCGCCGGTGCAAGAGGCACAAACAAGGAGCGACTCCTGGTAGGCTTCCAATGGAAGGGGCACATGGACGAATCGAACATACACTGGAATGAGACGGATCTAGAGACTGTATAGGTATGAGACTATAGGTTGAAGGATAGCTTAAAAGGAAATAATTTGGCTACTCATATCAACAAATGCATTTGCTTTTCGGTAGCCTAACCCATAAGAACTCCATGGTTAAGCGTGCTTAGCCTTGAGTAATTAGGGATGGGTGACCTTCTAGGAAGTTTTGCCGAAAAATGTGTGAGTGAGGAAAAAACACATTGGAAAGCCTCGTGTTGATGTGTGAGGACAGTCAATATTCCCTAATGTGTGTCTAGGATTGAATGGTTGTGAGTTCAAATCCTATGGAAAAAGATTTGATGTGAAACTTATATTTGATTTTATTAATATTTTTTCTTAAGGGCAAAAATGTCTTTTCCATTTTTGTAGTTGAGGTGTAGATATTAAAGGCTTACAATTGAAATTAAATAAGCTGAAATGTAAAAGTTTAGAATAGAGTTTTAAAATTTAAGGAAGTTTATTAGAATTTAAAAGGCTTGCACTATCTAGATGGTTACTGTATAATAGAATTTAATAAAAAATAAATAAATAAAAGGAAGTTTATTAAAGGACAAATTACTCTCGGCATATTGCAAAAGCTAGGTGTTGCATAAGAAATCTTCTATCTTTGGTTCCGGTTACTACAACAAGTCAAGAGGAGTGGAATGCGTGTTAATTTTAAGAGGTTTGTTATGTTTACCTTTTGTTATCACTTGTTTCCATTTTACTTTGTATGTTGATATTGTGCTTCCTTACAACAATATATAGATTGTCTAATGACAATTTGAATGTGTCTTGAGATGGAAAACTAACAACGTATTTGCAGGGAACATGAAAAGAAAGTATGCTGCCTTGGTTTGACATCATTATTGGCACTCTGTTCTGATCAATTACCGGCAAAGGATTTAGGAAGGGTGTTCCGAGCAAATCTTGATCTTCTAGTTGCTTAAAAGATCAAGTTGCAGGTCTTATTTCTCTCTTGTCTCTATAACTAAGTTGTAACATTCATGGGGATTAGATTGATGTCATATGTACTGTTGCTTGGCCTAAACTCCTTACAGTAGTTGTTTAATAAGTGCTTAATTTTCATGTATTTGTACTGATTGCAAAAGTTGCTAAGGAGGAAGAAGCTGAAGATGATGATGATATGGATGGTTTTCAAACTGATGACAAAGATGAGGATGGCAATGGTTTTGACAAAGAAATGGGAGTTGATGCTGATGATGGGGATGATGTTGATACTATCACACTTCGAAAGTTGGTTGAGCAGGTATCTGAATATGATGGCTTAAAAAACATTTGCTTGCATATAAACGAGTTCTATAGTATGTCTGTATGCATGTGTAGAGGATGTGCAAGATGGGTATTCTAGTAGTTCATCTTCTGTCCAGGTCATCATTTAACTTTGTCCTGAAGTATTCATTGGATTTTGAATCCCAGTTAGTTATATTTGAAATTTAGACTAGGTGAATTTAAAAAAGCGTTCATCCTTATGTGGTTTAGTTTTTTGTTGAATTGTAGGTATGCCTGTAAATATATTTATTATGAAGTTCGATAGTCAACTAAGTGTAGAGAACAAATGAAAAACCTGAAGTTTAACGTTAAAATAATTTTTTATTTGTTAATTTTGAAACCAATCTTATATTTTAGTTGTTGTTTTTGTCAAAATATTTTATTGTTTACATTAACCATTTAGGCTCAGTAGTCTCTTGTTACAGCTGTTGCCAATGTATAGTGACAACATTTTTTTCCTTTTTATTCTCATACCGATTTCTTTTGCTTTAAGGTCTATGCACCTAGTAAAACATTATGGTCCATGTCAATACCGGGGTTCACTGACTGATCCTGTGAAATATGCTGGGGATAGGATCGTAGCTTCATTCAATAACTTGATAAAAATTAGCAATTCTTTCTCCAAAATGAGTTGAACAAATGAGCTAATCCATGCCCCCTTCCCTCCCCCCACCCAGAAATTATTGTACTTCATTTCAACTTATAATTATTCATAACACCGATGTTATACTTGGTTTTGTCTTATAATTATTTGTTGGGTTACTGGTCTTTATTTATAATTTATTGTTGAATCTTTGAATTTTATTTTCGTTCTGCATCTGTTGGATGTAGGCGAAGTCATTTCGGCCCAATGATGAGGATGATGATGATTCAGATGATGACTATAGTGATGATGAAGTGTTGCAGTCCCCAATTGACGAGGTTGATGCTTTTGTGTTCTTTGTGGATACAATCAAACATAAGCTAAAATGTTTAGTGTTCCCTGCATAATTATCCATGTCATCATGTGACAGACTCACCTTACATATATACGTACATACATACACACTTACATACATACGTACATACATATCTACATACACGCGCGCACACACACACACACAAATATACATACATACATGCATGCATACATACACATATGTACATACATACACACAAATGTACGTACATACATATAAACATATATACATACATACTTACGTATGTACATACAAACATACATGCGTACATACATACGTACGTATATATATACATGTAAGACCCAAGAAATTTAGAGCTTATAAATAAAATTTTAGTTATATTTTATTAGAATGTGCATAAGTTTACAAGGTGAGTAGAAAATAAAGTTCTATGTTATTTATATATTTTGTTAATATAAGTGTAACACATGTTATTGTATAGTTGATAAATTTGCGATTTCCTATATTTTCAATATGATGTGTTGGTTTATTGGTAGAGATGTGTGTCTAGGATTGAATGGATGTGAGTTCAAATCCTAAGGAAAAAGATTTAATGTGAAACTTAAGTTTGACTTTATTTATATTTTTGCTTAAGGGCAAAAGTGTCTTTTCTATTTTTGTAATTAAGGTGTAGATATTATAAATAGGGGTATAGGAGGTAAAGACTTGCAATTGAAATTAAATAAGCTGAAAAGTAAAAGTTTAGAATAGAGTTTTAAAAAGAACCGATTGTGATTTTTAAGGAAACACTATCTAGATGGTTACCGTATAATAGAATTTAATAAAAAATAAATAAATAAAAGGAAGATTATTAAAGGACAAATAAAAAGGGGAGAACGTTCACATAAAGATTTGAGAGGAAGAAAACGAGAACATCGCAAGACATAAAATTTCTTTAAAGGAGAGAAAGATTTCCTTTTAGAAGAAATAGCAGAAGCATGAATGCATATTGTTAATTGATCTTTATTATTGAAGCTCTATATTTGGT
Source organism: Vigna radiata var. radiata (assembly GCF_000741045.1). NCBI lineage: Eukaryota > Viridiplantae > Streptophyta > Magnoliopsida > Fabales > Fabaceae > Vigna > Vigna radiata. The sequence goes on from NC_028360.1 coordinate 2,486,657, forward strand.
TAAGGTATAGAAAACTTACGTTTTGTTTTATTGTATGATGAATGTGAATGTACCCTTGATTTTCTTTTGTTCAATTGATTGTCGTGTAATAATGATTAATGTTGTGGTGTGGTTGAATGAATATGGAATTTTGATGAGTGGCCGTAAACCAATAAACATTAAGTATTGTTAATACACCTTTAGAATTCACCTAATTGAATTCTATCATGAATTCATGTAATTGAATTCCTTGAATTTTATCCTAATATGAGTTCACATAATGGAATTATATTTCAATAGAGATTAGTTTTTTTTTTATATATAATAAAAACAGACTTTCGTTTAATTGCAGTTAACATCAAATTGGGGTTTTGGGATTTCTTTAAATAAGGGGTTAATTAGGTTTAGAGTTATATTATTAAAAGCTTATTTCTTTGGTTAACAGAACCTTAATTAGAATAGCAATTAATTGTTTCCTAAAGCAAAATATTTATTTGTTCCTTTCTTTTTCTGATTCTAATTGGGCTTGAATCAATGGAACCCAAAGGGTCCAACCTTATTCTTCTCAACGAATTCAAATATATAAAATTAAGCAAAATACTATATTTTTTAAATAAATAGTAATAATTTTAACAAAACTAGACAATATACCTATAGATTTTACTATACATAAAAATTTGCCACTTATATATATATATATATATATATATATATATATATATATATAGACACACACGTGCGCGCGCGCAAGTTCCCATATAACAAGACGAAGATTTACACAGTGCACATCTTGTTATATATGTAAATCTCCATATATTTTTTCTTCATCTTTTCAATCTTGGGAGATTCTAATCTCAAAATGTCCAAGTTTGTTGCACTCAAAACAAATATTTGTATCTTTTGGTGATTTGTCTCTTATATTGTTCTTAGAGCCAGATTTGAGGCATCTGTTCTTTACCATCGTGTCTTTCCTTTTCCTCCACATGGATTGGAGCTTCCTAGAGATGAATGAGATCTCCTCTTCATCGTTCTCGTTTATGGAGTCTTGTTCATTATCTTACTCGTCGGAGGATTCATATGTTTTGAGAGCTTTGGTAGGTGTCTTCTTGACAGCTTTAAGCGCGATACTTTTCTCCTTCTTGATAGAGCCATCTTTAAGAAATTTGAGCTCATGAACCTTTAGTATTCCCCAACTCTTTTAGACTCATTTCGTCTAGATTCTTTGATGTTCACAGAGTTTTGACCTGAGGTCTCCATTGTTTGGGAAGACTTCGTAAGATGTTATCAATATGATCAAAGTTTTCATATGACTTTTCTAGATATTTCAATTGTAAGAACCTAGAAAATAGAGTATTAGATTATATAAATGTTTTAAAATAACGAGATAAAGTATTATCTTTTAAAATAATTTGTTAATATAAATAGAAATTATAAAACTCATCTCATTACTTAAAACATCGACTATCTCTCTAGAACTTTTTCTCCTAGTTCTCTCCCACTTCTCTCTACCTTTTCTTATTCTCTGATCTTCTGTTTGACGATCAGGAGGTTCCTAGAGGATCACGGCGAAGTACTCTCCACTTCTATCTGATTGATTCTTTGTTTCGAGCAAGTAAGTTTCTACCCTTTTCTCCTTCCATTCTCGGTCTTTGATCATGCATGTAAATTTGTTTATGCATGTATCAAGAGAGTTTCTCCCTTGATTCTTAGTCAATTTGGAGTTTTAAGGTCTTTGTTCGATCATCAATTGGTGATTTGCAAGCTTTCCTAAATTCTTTGTGGTAAAAGCAACAGTTAGGGATTTTTACAGCTGTTGTAATTCTCCCTAAGGTAAGGGAAGCTAGTTGTATTTGATTTTGCTGTTAGGCAAGTTATAATCAATTTTGTATGGTGAAATATTGATTGAATTGTGAAATTGCATTGAATTGAGAAATCTAGTATGTTGAGTTGTTTGTATATATTATGTATTGATGTGAAAACTGATGAATGATGAATGATGAATGATGAGGTGAAATGCGATTTCTGATGTAAGTAATGAGTGTGATGAATTTGAGATACTAAATTGGATGAAAAATGAGTTGTCAAACTGTCATAAGTCTTTGTTTTGTATTTAGTAGAAGTAATAGGAAATTTTAAGGCTAAAAAGGGAGGTTTTGATGGGTAGGTTTGAGAAAGAGAGGTTGAGGTGAGAAAACAATTGTTTAGGAGCTATCATGAGGTAATTGGAGACTTGCTAGAAGTGTTTTATGAGTGAAATATGTCATGTAGCAAAGAGGTGGTTCATAGTTGAAATTTTGAAGTGTTTTTGGTGTAAAAAGGGAGTTTTAAGTAAGGAGATTTTGAAGTATTGAGTGTACACTATTTTGGGCAGTTAGAGGTATGTTATTAGACCTATTAGGACTTGTCTAAGTTTTTAAATGAGAAAAATATGGTGTAAAATTGTTAGGGTCATCTGAGGGTGAGTTCTTAGGGGTTTTTAGTTCAATTTTGAGGTTTTACACGGTGAGAACTTGAAACAGAAGTGATGTGAGTAATTTGAGGTGTTGAGATGTGCTATTTAGTGGATTTAGGCTTTGTTATGCAGTTAGTGGATTGATATGAGAGGTTAGTATCTAATATGAAAACTCCACTACTCATGGAAAAATCCACAATCTGATTGTGCACTTTTCTGTTTTCAATTTCGCACTTCCTAAAGTAAATTCCCAAGTTGTGGAAAAAGCCACAACTTAATAGTGGAACTTGCTAGTTTTCAATTTGTTTCTCTCGAGATAAATCCACAGGTTGTGGAAGCATTCACAACTAGGTTGTGAAACTTCTGGTTTCAACTCTGCATCTTGGACATCAATTATTTCCAAGTTGTAATTTTAACACTTAGATACACCAATCTACTAGAAAAACACAAAACTCAAATGTATGATCCGAAACAAAGGTAATGCATGATGAAATCATGCAATTAATGCAATTATGTATGCAGATGGCCTAAACTAAGATATGAATGCAATTACATTTTTATTCACACATCAGCCACCCTGTGTGCTTCCATGCTTAATTTTTAAGTGATTTATGATAACTTATTTGTTTGTTTATGGTACTTTGATGTATGATAAGTGATCTTATATGTTGGTATTCAATCTGAAAATGTATAGACATATGTATGATTTCAAATGGTTTTCAAGTATTGTAAGTATAAATATTAGAAGATTAGTCTTGGAGTTCATCTTGACATTCTAATGGTCATCCATTCTCAAGTAGAGAGGGGTGATGCATGTCATGAGAATAGTAGGAGGTCTTAGTCTAGGGGTTTTACCTTGGCCTAAGGCGAGTGATAACAGACTAACATTGTCTGTTAGCTTGGGTGGGCTAACTGTTTCATCACAAATAGTACATGAACTGTCATAGCTCAATATTCATACTAATCCAGATGGTCAAGTCAAAGGGTTGTCATGCATAAAAGGGTTGTTTGGTTTGATGTGTTAGGTGTTCTTGTGTGAATGATAACATGTGTTAATATATCATTAATTGTTGTATTCTAGCTTACCCTTTTACTTGTGATTGTGTTTTATGTTTTCCTTTGTTTTCCTTCCTTACCATGATCATCCTGTGGGTGTGAGCAGAGGGAGATGCGATCTCTTTGGAGCAGGCATTGGACGGAGGAGCTGTAGATGTTTAGTCGGTGATAGACTAGATGTTGTAGATAGTTTTGTTTCGGTTACTTTGTATATAAAGTTTCAAATTTATGATTATTTTTGGGATGACTATAAATAACTTTATATTTTCTTTCTCGTTAACTGTTCTTGATAATATTCACTAATGGAAAAATGACTTTTTATAACGTACAAAAATGACTTTTTATAACGTAGTTTCTGGAGATATAGTTCTGGGCGATTTAGTAAGTATGCACATTTTATAACGTAGCAAAAATTTACGTGTAGAACCTATTATAACGTAGTTTTTGAAGTACGTTATAATATATCAAACATATTATAATGTAATTTCTCAAGTACGTTATAATAGGATAGAAAGTATTACGACGTAAAAGTTCTTTTACGTTATAATATATGATTTTTTAAAAAAATAAAATAAAAATTAATTATTACATTTATTATCCTCTCATTCAATCAATTTATAATTAATATAACCTCAAATAAACAAATTTAATGAAATTAACAAAATAAATTTCATTTCAAATAGTCTAATATTTAATACATCATTCATATTATGCAAATTTAAATGATTCAGCAATGATACACTGTTGATTCACATCATCTGCCCAAGAATAAATCTCTACTCAATGACAACAATTTGCATATCCAAGCAAATGTCCAAAAATGGAACATTATGTTCTCGAGCATACTTAACCCCTTGCACTCCTCTATCACCAAAACCTCCTGCATACTCTTCAGTTCCTGCTTCTGGGATCCATCTTTGGCTTTGTGTAGGACGGTTCATGATATAACCACCATAAGGATACTGTCCAAAATTAACAGAGGCATGAAGAGCTGAAGCAATCCATATAATGGTAGTGCAAATCTCCACCAGATCATTAGAGGTATGCATTTTAGGCCATAGATCTGCTTTTAAGTCACCATGACCCTTCTCCACAGCTTCCTTCCACCATGCTTGCAATTCAGTATCTCCTTGAACTGCTCCCTCTTCTGAATAGTACAGAGACACATAATCTTGTACCCACTTCTTAGTAGCATTCCATATTTCTAGTCCATCAACAGCATAAGGATAATCCTCTATCGCAAGTCTGGCCATGAGGGGCAGTGATATCCTCAACCGCCAACCCTCTAAATCAATCAAAAGAAAAAAAAGAGTTATTTTGATAACAAGGCCATAATTGGACACATTGATCTTTCTAATTTAATATGGTTAATTTACCTTTTAATGAGATCCTTTGGTAAAGCTTGGTCAGAGAAAACCCAATTCTTGTATACAGCAGAAGACATCTCCATTGAATACGGTCCAGGAAAAAAAGATTGCTCTATAATGCTACCCGCATTAATTAGGGATTTCCTGGCAAGTGAATTAATATTTAATGTGTCACGAAAGTGAGGATGAAGGAGTTTATAAATGCGGTGAAGTACACTGAGATTCCTGTGTGTTGCTATGACAAATGGCTCCATCACTGCATGAGTATGTAACCTGTGACAGGCAACAGGAAAGTTACGAGATAAAATTTCATACTACATGTTTGCATAAAAAGAGTTCGAGCTNCAAGTACTCCTTAAATTAAATAGATTATTTATTGTTGATCTTGCATATGTATGTTGGTATATACCAGTGGCTAATGACTTGATGATAGTTGGTGTCATTTACAGTANCATAAGCTTTGGCCAGTTGCCAAATTGTACTTTCAACACCTTTGTCTGCAGGCAGCACCACTGTAGTCTCGACATTCGGATGATCAGATGGCTTGCTTAATTCAATAGCAAGTGGTTTCAATGTCCCATCATCTTTCAAGAACAAGAATGTCCTGGTGGCATAAGCCTTTGCAGAAGGAAGCTCATTTGTCTTCGTCAAATACGCCATGAATGCGTCATAGTAATCCAATATGAATAATCTCCTATCAGCAAATGCATGTTCCACAAATTTAAGTTCAGTGATCACTTTGTTAATATCATATACCTTTGAATCACAAACAGTATCACTTCATATCCCTTTATGTAGGAAAGAATAATTCCATATCCAAGTATTTAGAGGAAGTGTTGAACCCCTTGCATATCCAAGTAAGAGAGAGCAAGAACCTCATGAAAATTACAAACCCGAAGAAGGACCGAGGGTAAGTAAATTTGTTCTTGAGAGTGAACAAATAACTGATCATCTAAAGCAAAATCATCATAGTTGCAAAATATGACAAAAGATGCTTCAAGCAATTGCAAGTTCCTATATTCCCTCATTAAAAATANTGAGCCAAAGAATTGGTTTTCCATAATAGACAACATCAGATGACTTTCTTCCATGTTATTAAATTCAGGACCCCTAAAACAATGTAGCATTCAGATATAATGAAATGTGTGTCAGAGATTAACTCAATTTATAATTAACAAGTGTGGTCTACACAAAACAGTGGTAAGAATGTCCAATTTATACTAATGGTATTGTTTGTTATGTGCTGGCCATATTTTCATGACAAAATGTCCAATATCAAGAGATAATATATAAAAAAGGATATAAAAATGTACCTTCCAGACTAGGATACTGATATGATATTGGGAAGAGCTATACTTGGAAAGAAGGGAAATGCTTGCTCCCAAAGCTATATCACTGTTAATTTGAATAAAGCCAGAGCAAAGGAGATTATAACAACCAATAGCTTTATATGCATCACTCTGTCATGGTGGTGGAACAATTGAATCAGATGAATAAGAAACACAAAAGTAATTAGAGGAAAGGACAAAATTTGAGTGCTTGAATTGATAACTCACAGCCCAATATCAGATTATTCATGCAATATTCAAAAGCAAAAAGTGTTACTTTGGAACTTTGTATAAAAATTGTAGCATAGGGATATAACATAACAGAATAGATCCTTTTGATTGTTTTATTTTTTATATATGAAAAGACAATAGGAAAAGTGGAAAGTGATAATCGAGCATTAAGGCATGTATTTTTGGAAGCCTCCATTGTTTGTATTGATATTTTTTGGAGAACTTTATTTATTAATTATCAGCACTTTTGTTATTTATGTATATATTATTTATAGGTAAAGAGTGAGTATAAAATATAAAGGAAGAGTTTTTATAGGGATTACTGAGCAAAGAGAGTGGCAACAATGATTTGGTTTTGCATGTAATATAGAAGGATTTTTATATATACACTTTCATAACTTTTCCTTTTCTATGTTTTCCTTCATTTTCTTTACTTTACTGTCATCACTTTAATCACTCTCTTAGAACTCAGTAACAAAAGCTTCTTCCTCTTTTTCCCTTTACCCCCACCTTTTACTCTTCATTCATCTCTCTCTTTCTACTACAATCTTCATTTCAATTATAAATTCATATCTAAATTTAAATTACTTTTTTATTTTCTATTTCTTATTAACTACTTCTATTTTGCTAACAAATTTTTATTATAGCCATATTAATCACTCTTCTGTTTGACCATAAGCAAATATGCAAACATTGTAACCATTAAGAACAGACCTAATGAGTGGCTACATATTAGAGAAGACCTCCGTTGAAAGCAAGACAAGAATTTTTATCAATATTTACTTACACATAGTGATCCTAATTGTGATAGATCCATCTTCTATATTATCCACTGTGCTCGAATAAATTTGCTTTGTTGATAAAAAGGGTCTTACCGACAATACACTCTAATACTTCCTGATCAAACAAAATTAACCATCTTAGCTTTATCAAGATAAATATAAATAATGATAATTTTAAAGAAGCCAGTCAATCAGCAATTTACCCTTAAGATCCTAGACTTGATTGTATAGTTTGCGATTTTCTTCAAATACTCTTTGATATCCAGAGGCAGCATGAGCTAAGCCATGAACGTGCTTGCCTATAAAGAGAAATGGAAAATCAAATCAGATGCAACACCTTATTCACCAATGGTAATGCACATTATATAGGAATGAAAAGATATAGAAAAGAACTTAAATTAATCAGAAGCATAATGTTACCTAGATTGGAGAACTTAAATTAATAACTGGAACACGTCTATATCAATGAAAATATGCATGAAATGTAAACAAAATTGGTTAAATGCAATGGAATCATGAAGTCACTAAGTAAACAAAGATTATGCAGTAAAAGACACTAAACTAATGCATCATAATTTTGACAGCAAAAGTAAAATGAGTACTTAACTATGCATGAGACACGTCTATATCAATGAAAATATGCATGAAATGTAAACAAAATTGGTTAAATGCAATGGAATCATGAAGTCACTATGTAAACAAAGATTATGCAGTAAAAGACACTAAACTAATGCATCAGAATTTTGACAGCAAAAGTAAAATGAGTACTTAACTAGCTAAAACGAAATNNAGTTAGAGAATTCATTATTTTAACATCTAAATCCATCTATAACAATGCTAATTAACAACTGGAACAATCAATTTCAAAATATCATAAGCCTGGTTTCGTATCCCCAANTTTTGCCAAATATAGAAAACCTAAGTTTTTTTAAGAGCAAGTAAAAAATGGAAATCTGAATCCAGTAACAAAATTAGAAATGCAAGCTTGTTTTAAATGTGCAAGAAACATANAATCAATGATTAAAANTGAGAATTTGTACCAAGTTTCTCTAAATATAGTGNTCCANGGTAAAGGAAGAAAACATGCACTCAAAAGTTTAAAAGAATTAAAATAAGGATCCCAGAATCATGGCTACCATAATGGTACCTATTGCATCAAGAGAACTTGATGGTTTAATCGGTGCAAAACCCTAAAAGAACCAAGAAACCCTAGAATGGACCGATTGATCAATGGAAAAGGGGTTTTAAGCGATGGAAAGGGATTATAATCGGTAGAATGCGATTATAATCGGTGGAATATGTAGATCGAAGGTGAAATGGTGTTTAAATGAAGTTTCAATCGGTTAAAGATGAGGAAATGAGGAAATACGGGAGAAACCCTAACCTGAAGGAGAGGAAGATGCTTTGTGATGATAAAAGATGAGCTCTAGAGCCACTGAAATCTCGAGGAAGACGCACACAATGGGAAATGCTTTCCGAGAAAACCACAGGCACGGAGGAGTGTTGTCGGAGTTAGAGAAGCCATTGAAACGAGAAAAATAAGAGTTTAGAAAAGCGGAGGAGAAGAACTGAGAGTAAGAGGAAACCTGATGCGAGAGGGAAAATGAAAAATTAGAGAGGAAGTGATATTATATCTGATTTCTAAAACTACCTTGTACTTATTTACAAGTTTGCCATTTATATTATAACGAATTTATAAAACTACGTTATAATATGTTTTAAATTTATTTACAAATTTGTCACCGCATTTCATATTATAACTTATTTATAAAAATACGTTATAATACATCTCTATAATAACGTATAATTTTTGTACGTTATAATATAGGTAGTTATAGAAAGACATTTTTCTATTAGTGATTGGGATTGTGATTACTCTTTTATATAGTTAAATACTATATTTTTTAGATGTTACATAAGCTCGCTGATGATCGTTTAAAATCTATTGAACATGCTCTAAAATATTTTCATTTTCAAGCATCGAAAATAGCTCATATTGTATGGTCAACACTTAATCCTTTTGACTTCGTTTGATCCTTCATAGGTGATGACCAAGGTGTCCCACATCTCTTTAACTCTTTGGTAAGTGTGAACCTTCCTGTACTCTTCTTCAAAGAGAGCATACATTAGAGAGTTACGAGCTTTAAAATTTAACTAGTAATGTTGCTTCTGCTCGTCATCCCATTTGCTTTTTGAGAGTGACTCTCTGTCTTCATCTACATGAGTGTAATTGTCATGTTCCACAACTTCCCACATGTCAATGTGACATGATTCAAAGAATGCAATCATTCTTTGCAGGTTTTCTAAGATAAACGTTTAGTTAAGAGAAGAAGTAAAAGCACAAATATTTTATACTGGTTCACTCCACCTGAGATATGTCCAGTCTCCTCCGTAGAGGCTTCCACTATAATCTTCAACAAGATTACAACCGAGTATTCTCTCTACTCCCGGTCCCAGTCAACGAATAACCACATGTTACCCTAGACTAGATGAGTATTCTCGCCACTCTTAGTCTTAGTCGGTGAATATTCACCTATTACCCTAGACTGAATGTGTATTCGCACCACTCTTGGTACTAAACAACCTTGCCTAGATTTCCTCTAACTCAACCGAGTTCAACAAGTGTTTTAATTCTCTTCAAAATTGCAATCGAAGATTACTTACAAGTCATTCAGACTATTACTCTCACAAAGAGGATGTATTTACAATACAATGCAATCTAAGCACTCGCAAGTGTTTCTCTATTTTCTTATTCTCTCTTTCTTACTATTAGTAACAATGAAGCTCAAGAGTATTTTTTTTCTTCTCTTCTCTTCTTTTCTATTTCTACTAAGACGTATTCTTTTTCTTGAGTTCTTTTTTTCTTCTCTTTTGAACGCTTCTTAGGATGAATATTCCGTTGTATGTTATCCTCTTGATTCTTCATTTGAAAGCTCTTCTATTTATAGGTTTTTTGGATAAATGTCCATTAGACTAAGCTCTTGGCCTTAATTATTGTGCTTTAACTTTCTTCGTGTACAATAGCCGTTGGATAAAGTCGACTTGTCAGAGGAGGCATGCTTTTACAGTACTTTACTCGAAGTAGGTTGTACATTCTTTTATTCATGACTTCAAGTGAAGAACATTTTGTGAATATCTCTTTTGTCTCTAACGCCCACTTCTAATACTTTAATTTAAAGTTTGTGGATGCGTGTAGAATAATTCATTTGTAAAGAGTATAGTAGATTGTGCATGCAATAGATATGTCTTTTCTTAATACTTTTGTTGCTTTTGAACATTGAGCATTTAATGTCATTTAATGCTTGCTCATAAGAACAAAATGCTTTTCTATTTCCTACTATTGAGGTGGTGTTTGAGAATTAAGCTTTTCTTCTATAGATACCAAGAGTTGATTAAAGACTTCATCGTTTGCTGAAGTAATGTTTTGGCTCACGATATCATTTAGATAGATTAAACGTTTCTTGTGATTTTGTCTTTTCAGACAGACAACGTTTAGCTCAGTTTAAGTTTTCTCTTGGTGTTTTAAGTTTTAGTCTTTTATTGTACTTTGTCAATGACATCGTCTTGACATGTTTTGTTTTCCTGAGAGCTAAATCGAATACCCTTTAGGTATTATAAGCTTTATGCATTTAACTTCAACTTTCTTAAACGTTTTTGACTTAATAGTCATTTTAGCATTGTGTTTGGGTGTTTTGTGTTGGAAAACAGGTAGGCTTCGTTTCAACACCAAGAGGGGGGTGAATTGGTGAGGTTTCAAAATCAAAGTCTTTTTAAAATATTTTTCACAAAGTGGAAACCTTTACACAATTTCTTGAATCATAAGTAATGAAAACTTAAGTGCAGCGGAATATCAAAGTAGACTACGTGAATTATAGAGTCGACTGAATGTAAAAGAGTAGGGATAGAGAATTCAAATGCAGGTTTTTATGCTGGTTCGGCCTCAATGCCTACATCCAGTGTCCTTCTAATCCCAGGAAGCAAATGCACTATAATGGTCAAGGTTTTTACAACAAGGCTTTTATAGAGACCTCCACGTCAAAAATATAAAACACCTTTCTAACCCTCTAACCAAAATATAGGCAATACAAACAACAAGATCTGCAGCAAGATATCCCCTCTTTTGCAATCTGCAACCCACTTTGAACAATCCTCAAAGTGTCCAGACTTCACGAGTCTACCCCCTGTAATCACAACAGGTACAACAATCTCCAGCGAGTTGTAACATGATCCTTGATCAACCAAAGAAAACCTTAATTGTGCAGATAATGATCAATCAGTAAGCACAACAAAATTCTCCTTCAGAACCTCTTCAAAGAATGATCTCTACGGTCTTCTTGATGAGTTCTTGGAGCACTAAATCACAGAGAATCGATCTGAAACAGAATATGAAAATGTCAGTTCTTCCAAAAGTTCTCTGAATAACTTAGGTTTTGTCTATTTATAGATTTCTATAAATGAGACGCTCCTATAGTGGACTGTCCTTTGACAGTTATAACAGATCAATCAAAGTAGTAGCTGTCAAGTCAAACAAATTAATTCCACATTCAATATAGTTGACTCTCATTCAATGCTTAACTAACTTTTGAAAATATAGTTGTTACTGTTCACAAGCATAACAAAATCTCATATAAAACAACTAACAATGTCGAATGCAAAACGCACATAGTCGTCTTTGACACATCTACACATATTGAAATTATTTTCAATGTAAAATCTTACATAGCACTTTATTTGAAAATCTGTGTAAAGTCTTTAGTCTCAATCGATTCAATTGATAATGAAGTCGACTTAGGACTTGCAGATTTGCCACACAATATAAGTTCATCAAAGTACATGTGGTTTTCCTTTTCCAAAACATATGCAATGCAATCACATCAGATGTAGCATATATCAGAGCAGTGAATATGCATTCATATATCAGGATCAACACAAAACATGTTCAACAAGATATCAATCAATAAGAAACAGAACATGTAACACATAACAAGACATGTTTTATTAATAATGTGTTGTCATCATAAAAAACTATAGTGATTAAAGCACTGTAAGATTAAGGTTAGCTAAACCAATGCTTCCCTTATCAACAATCTCAACATTTTGTCTTGGTTTTTTCCCTGTTTCCTAAAATCCTATGTGTTTTCCTAATGTTTTCTATGTTGGGGATTTTGTTTCTAAGTCTTGTGTTTTCATCCTATGTTGTTTTTTAGATTATTATTTCGTTTAATGTTGTTTGGTTAAACATCAAAACATAAGAGCGTTTAGGCACATAAACAATTTTGTCTTAATATTAGGATTCTGAACAAATCATAAATGACTCAAAGACAGACCCCAAACTCTCAAACTTACTTGAGCCCTTCCAAATCAAAATCTCACTCTCCAAAACTCCTAAATTATTCCTAAAAACCTTCCTAAACCACCTTATTGACTCATACTCACTTCTATCTCAGATTTTTATCAACTCAAGCTATTAGCAAGTTCTAATTGACCCTACAATATGTTTTACATTGTTCTTTCTTCCCTTAGACCCTTAGTTCTTAAAATCACCTATCAAAACCTCTATTTTAGACTAAAATAGTTCATAACTAAGTCCATATAATTTCTTCTCAACACATTAACTAATTCATCACCAACAACTTCATAACAACAACTTCATAACAACAACAACATTCAAGTTAATAATCACATTTAACTAGAATAATTCAACCAAACTCAATTATTCAAACACACTTACTACTAACACACTCATTTCAAGCATACAAATTATCATACATTCAACTCACATACTTTTAATTATCATTTCATACTTCCTAACTCAAATTAAAAGAAACCACTGACTTCCCTTACCTTAAAAGGAACGGTTAAGCTCTACACAACTCATCAACCTTGCTTCAAGCTCAAAGAATCCTAGAAATGCTTACAGAACACATAATTGCGATCAAAGAGAGTCCTTAGAACCTCATATAATAAGGAACTAGAAAAGAGAGTCAGAAGACACATGCGATAGAATCACTATGCATAGCCTCACGCTAAGAGTAAAAAGAAAAAGGGAGTTGAAACTTACTTGTTCTAGAGGAAATCTGATAAGATGAGAATGGAGATCACACTATTGTGATCTTCTAAGCACTTCTTGATCGTCAAACATATGATCGAAGAGTAAGAAATCTTAGAGAGAAGAGAAAGGGAACTCAAAGAAAGAGTTTTAGTGAGATGGTTAGTGTTTTAAATAATGAAATGAGTTTAAGAAAATCTATTTATATTATTGAATTATTTTAAAATTAAAATAATTGGTCTCATTATATTAAAATACCTATCAATTTTAATACTCTATTTTCTAGATTTTTACATAAATAACCTTTTAAAATGTTTGTATAATTTAATTTAATCCTTTTTAAACATTAAAAGATATAAGTAATATAAATGATTAAATTGAAATGTTTTAACTTATAAAATCAAAGTTTTGTTTAAAAAGTAGGAAAAACAATTAATTAACTAAAAATATAATATAATGTAGAAATATACATGTATACATAAAATAAATTAATAGTCAAATCTTATAATATTTTTTTACTAAAATGTGTTGGAAATTCCAAATCTCATCTTACAAACCAATTTTATAAAATTAACTTATATTTAAGTTCACTTTTTAATATGATATGGAGTCTAGATTCGGATCACTCATTAATGTTTAGTTTCATTAATGTTTAGTCTCATACAAAAATATAAGATTAAGTAAGATTAATAAACTACTAATTTATAAATTATCTTTGTCGACGTAGAATTTAATAATTAAATAAAAAAATTATTTTAAAAACCTATATTGACTCATAAATTATAAACCATTTCAATTAGTTTTTAACTTCATTTAATCTTTTATATTATTATCTCTTGCATTTTAATATACTCTGTATATATTTTTAAATTTTAATTGCATATATTAAATATTTATATAAATTATTGTATATTTTTTAATATTTTATAGATTACTTTGTAATTCTGTATGAATTAAAAAAAAATTAACAATTCAAATTAATACAATTAAACCTTTTTAGTAAATGATATTACATGAAAATTTTAGGATAGTAAAAAAAAATTTAATACAATAATTTAAATTAAAAAATTACAATTACAATTACTTAATAATTTCTTTTTCTACAAAAATCAAAATTTATTTGTATAATGATATTTTTTATGACATTCTAGATTTACCTGAATAACATATATCAACGATGAAAATATAATTTTCAAAGACGAGGTATTAAAAGTATTAAAGTGAGAGTTTTATACAAAATAATTGTCTCAAAAATTAACACGATATATTAAAAAATAATGTAATACAATAAAACTAAAAAAAACAACAACAAAAAAAAAAATTGCCGAAGAACCCTTAAGAATGCATAGGAATAAACTCCCACCATTGTATGGCGTGCTCAATAAAAAAGGAAAAATGGTGGAAGAGAAGAAAAGAAAGTAAACGTAGACTTTGTTACTGCCACTGTTTCAATTGATTTGTTTCAGTGAGCTTATAAAGAATACTCTACCCACTGAGGTATGGCTTCTATCCATTCTACACTGTCATCAAACACTCTGCGATTCGCACTCTCTTCCTTCCCCAACACAAACCTCCAACCACCCTCAAGCCACATCTTCTTCTCTCGCCCCCTCACATTCAAAGGGCTTACCGTCAATCCCAAGAGCTTTCCAGCCCCGCTCAAAGCGTCCATGGCTGGGACCGACAACGTTGTCATCGAGGTCTTCGAACAAGAGGATCTTGCTGTCTCTCTGGCCAAATACGTCGCCGATCTCTCCAATAAGTTCACTTCGGAAAGGGGGGCTTTCACCGTTTGCTTGTCTGGTGGCTCTTTGATCAAGTATCTCGGGTGAGGGTTCTTTTTCATATGAAAATGTTCTCACTTTCAACCTAAGCGTGATTCGATTCAATTGAATTGGATTAAAGTGAATGTCTTTTCTGTTTGGGTCTTAGAAAACTACTGGAACCGCCCTACTATGATTCTCTTGAATGGTCCAAATGGCATGTGTTTTGGCTGGATGAGAGGGTCGTGCCGAAGACGCATGAAGATAGTAACTACAAGCTTGCTTTAGATGGGCTTCTCTGCAAGGTATATTTACTAGTGTTTTTTAATGTTGGAAAATGGTTTGTTTAGGTTGAACATGTTTTCAAATTTTGAGAATGTTTTTTGTTCCTTAAGTGTTGGTGCTAATGTTGAGAAAAAAATGCAAAAAGGAGATTAGTTCAGGGTTATGTGTCTCCTTAAGTTGAATTGGAACCAATGTTAAAACAGTCCATGTGTGTCGATGGGAACCCCATTTTAGAATCGCATACAACATGACATGTGGACATCTTTTTGCTGAAGCCACCCACAAATCCCAAAGAATCAAGCTATTCCAAACAGACACAAGGTTTTGGGTGCAACCTATGTCCTGAGGAGGCCTAAGATTGGAGCTCTGGAGTTTGACTCCATTTGTTGGCCGTGTCTATTGTTTAAAATTTCTTCAAAACTAGGGGAGGGGGAGGACCTAATTATGTATAAGAAAGTGGAGTGCTAGTAAGTAGCAGCATACTTTTTTTTCTAACATACTCGGTACACTTGGTTAAAATTTATTGAGAACTAGGAAGACGCCTAACCATATATTTTGCTATTCTACAAAAGAGGGGTGCTGGAAACTAGTAACAAACTTTCTCTAACGTACTACTTACAATTGATTAAAATATATTGAAATCTAGGAAAAATACGACAGAGATTCACTGAGTTAGAAATGGGTCATAAAATGTAGGGATTTTGAATCGATTTCAAAGGAGTATATGGCTATAATTTCTCTCTAAGTAGTAGTTTTAAACTAGCCATTTAGTCCCTACATGTGCCACCAGATAGCTCATAAAAAAAAAAAAAAAAAAACTTAAGTTTTAGTGCTTACATTATTAGTACACATTAGTCTCTGTCATTATATTTCTTAAGTTTCTTAAGTTTTGGTCTCCATACGTCTTTATAATTTTTTTTTTATCAATTGATTTCTAAATAAGTGTAACCTATGACCAAACAATTCCTTTAAACTCATTCATTTGGAACCTGAACGTTATGAAAATATCATAGGAGGCTAAAAATATATGTGAAGTTGTGAAAGTAAATGGATGAGTACAAGGCTACAAGCATTTCATGGAGAGATTACTTAATTGTGGATGATCAGGTGGATGAATCCCCTTTGTTGGATGCTGCATAGTAATGTTTAGTGAGTGTATATCTCATTCGTATAAAATGACGCACGAGAGGGAAAAAAATAGCCTCCTGTTTCAAGTTATGAGCTATATTTTTTCTGTGTAGTGTTTTTTACGACGACTGCGTGACCAGATTATGTTGTCTAGCTTCCATCAGCATAATCTGTTTTGTCAATCTGACCTGTGGGTACTTCCATCTTGGTTCTCGTGGCAGGTACCAATTCCTCCGGGCAATGTGCATGCAATCAATGATACCCTTTCAGCTGAGGGGGCAGCCGATGATTATGAGACATGTCTCAGAGAATTGGTCAATAGCAGTGTGATTACTTTATCACCGAGCAGTGGATTTCCAAAATTTGATCTGGTGCTGCTGGGCATGGGCCCTGATGGCCACGTAGCTTCTTTGTTCCCAGGGCATCCTCTTGTGCAGGAGAATAAAAGATGGGTTGCCTTCATCAAGGACTCCCCTAAACCACCCCCGGAGAGAATAACTTTCACATTTCCAGTGATCAATGCCTCTGCTTACGCAGCGCTTGTGGTGACTGGCAAGGGTAAAGCAGATGCAGTTCACTCTGTGTTAGGCAAATCTCAAAATTCTGTTAAGCTTCCTGCTGGATTGGTTTCCCCTGAAGAGGAGTTGAAATGGTTCTTAGACAAAGATGCAGCCTCAAAGCTGTAGACGCAGCAGCTAAGCCAGTTGATCTATATGTTGTGCTAGTTATTCACCTTTGCAATTTTGAGTTTGCGTATGATAAGTGCTGAATTTCCTATTGTCGGTTATAGTTTTTGCATTGGACAGGGTTCATTCGATTTAAAGGCCACTTTTCTATCCTTATAGTTGAAATGAATCAAATAATCACTTGAACTTAATGGTTTTTATTATCATCCTTTCCCAAAATCAGTGCTGTCATGTGTTGACCTCTACACAGTTCTTGGTACTTTCACGCAAGATTATCAAACTCGTGAGTTTACGTAAACTCGTGAGTTTACGTAAACTCGTGAGAGTCGAGTAAACTCGACTCATAAACTCGATTCGTAAACTCGACTCGTAAACTCGACTCGTAAACTCGACTCGTAAACTCGACTCGTAAACTCGACTCGTAAACTCGACTCGTAAACTCGACTCGTAAACTCGTAAGAGTTTACTTCAGATGAAAAATACTATATAAATAATATTTTAATTCAAATAAGTCTAAAAAATTATATAATTTTAAATAAATAAAGTTTATAGATATATAGTTTATAAAAATAAATATTGTAAAACATAAATACTTTGATTATTGTCATTAATCATTAATTTTGATACATTTCATTAAATATATAATAAAAAAAGATCACACAATCTTGTTTTTCTTAATTTTTTTCTTTCTCAAGTTTGTAGAATCGCTCATTCTACACGATTTTACCAATTTCACAATTAATTCTACTGAGTTTATGTAGAAAAGAGTTTACTTCCGAATTAACTCGGAAGGTATGTCTAGAAACATAAACTCGTAAGAGTTTAAGAGTTAACTCGAGAGTTTGATAACCATGCTTTCACGTGGAACTTTTTGTTACCTTGCGTGTTGTATTTTGTATATGTGAAACACTACCATATATACAAATTATGGAAAGAATTACGGGGCTGAAAAGTAAAGGTAAGAAACGACTAATCAATGTGGAAATGAATAAGACCAAAATTAACAAATTTTGGAAAAATCTGTTCTACATTGCTAGTTTTGACTTATACAGTCCATTTTTTAGAAATTGGGTCACAAAATTAACTTTTGCTATTAGACTTTTCTTATTTCCCTATTCTCACCTCTTTTACCACTCATAAAATCATATCTTTTAATATGTTGTCAAATGACAATCTTTCACTCATAAATCTAATCAATGTATGTTTATCACGTGTCCATCATTTTCAACCTCTTACCGTCCAACAGAAATCCTAGCTGCCACCATTAACGCAGGGTGTTGGTCGTGCGACTACGTTGTTAACCACCATCAGACTACATTGCTATTAACCACAACATGTTAACTCCGTTCCTCCATAATCACCATCGCATCACGATAATATAGCACCATAATATTGAAAACACACCTGTGTTGCGAATTAACATGTCGTCTTTGTCCACCATGAAAATGGGCACTCACAGCCAACTAGATCTCTCCACTCAAACTCTAATAAAAAATTTGAAACCAATAAAACAACGACGTAATCAGTCTTGTCTAACTTAGAAATCACAAACTAAATTGTGTCACCAGACAAATGTAATAGATGAAAAGGAGGTGGAACCAAAAGGAGGGACTGAGTGCAGGAGAAGCACACATGTGAAGTAGGCCAACTCAAAATTACGGAGATTTGAGTGTTGAGAGAGAGTACAAATTCTGTTACAGGAAAGAAAAAAAGGATAGAAGGAAAGAAACTTGACTCATCTCTCAAGAAAATTTTCTCTGTGCCTTTCTGTTATGGTTACTTATTTGTATCCTGACTATTCATGATAGCAGGAGAAGAAAAATATAGAATTTGCCATCAATAAACTTTTCACTGATATTCCATATTACTCTGCTTATTACTATTCTGATACTTTTGGCATATCATTTGGTGCTCTCATGTGTTCATGGCTGACAACACCCATCTCAAGGAACTTGCAAATGACGTTAAAAAGATTTTGGAATTGATAAAATCTCGGAATGCTGATTACAACTTGTGTTTTCAAACTCTTTAAACGACCATAGATGATATTGTGAATAACACTGTGAATGCTTCGTCTAGTTCTACCGTGAAGACCCCTTCGTTTTAGTGCGAAATGTGAAAATCGACTTTCTGCACTTTGATGGTTCCGACGTATTGTAGTGGATTTTCAAGGTGGAACAATTTTTCGATTATCACAATACACCGGATGATCAACACTTAACCATTATTGCGATTCACCTTGACAAGGAGGTAGTTCCTTGGTATCAAATGATGTCTCGCACTAATCCTTAGGTCTTATGGACTGGTTTTACTAGAGCTCTCGAGCTCGAGTTTGGACCCTCACCATATTGTTACCGATGAGGAAGCATTGGTAAATTTGAAGACAAATGATTTTGATGATGCTACAAGAAGATAGACATGAAGAAGACTGTTATAATTGTTTTAAAAGCATCTTAGTAGTTTACAAATGTATTAGGAATGTTTTTGAGCATGTAAAACTTAGAAATTTCGTATCTCTAGAATTGTTACGTATATAATCGATTATGAGAAGTTATAATTAATTATCTTGAGCTTTTCTGAAAAACCATGTTGCTCTGGAATAATCGATTATTACTCCAAATAATTGATTATCATTGGTCTTGATGAGAACTACCTAAGTTCTTGGAATAATCAATTATCCCTCAGAATAATCGATTATCACTATTTTGAAAAACCTATGACGGACTTGAATAATCGATTATAACTTAAATAATCGATTATCACTGGCAGTTGTAAAGTGTCTTTTCATTTTCAGACCAGTTAGCTATATATAGTGGTCTTAAACCCTTAGAGGACAACTTTGAGCTTTTTAAGAATACAGTTTGTCTAAGGAAGTTCTAAAAAGCTAGTTCAAGTGCTTTGTTTGGTCTCGTGAATAAGAGAAACTCGCGCTTTGTGAGTCAAAGGTCAGAGCGGTTCTCTTCGAGTTGGCAAGGCTGTCATCTTCCGGTTTGTTTGTCAAAGGAAGATCTTTTCTGCATTGTTTCGGTTCATTGGTCAAAGGAAAGTGTAGAATCCTCACTTCCGGTTCGTTGGTTGAAGGAAGCAGCCTTTCGGTTCGTTTGTCAAAGGAAGGTTTTATCATTACATTTTCATTCACTCTATTGTAATCTGTTAAACTGTTTTTAATGAAAACATTAATCACATTTTATAGTGATTAACAACTGGACTTAGATTCTTTTGAATCGAACTTATTATAAAAATCCAGTGTGCCAATTTTTCTACTCCCTACACTCTTTACGTTTTACGCATATCAACTGTTTGATAAATTTTCTGTAAGAAAATCAATTTTCTAAAACAGACCATCTTAACTTGATTTATGACCGAACACGCTTTCCGCTATCTATCTTTTATTCCGCTGTGCGACTCTATTCGGTACCGATTGTTCCGACAATTGGTATCAGAGCATGCTTTGATATTCTTTCAAACTTTTGCGAAAATGACCGATCATCAAAGTCAAGTTTATGCCGAAGGGTTTTCCATCAACAGACCACCACTTTTTACTAGTGATAATTATGCGTTCTGGAAAGTCAAATGGAAATTTTTATGGGTTTTGTTGACAGAGGCGTCTGGGAAGCAGTACAAAATGGTCCATATATTCCTAAAAGTACAGTTGATGGTGTAGAAGTAGAAAAATCATATTTTAACTAGACTGCTGAAGAAAATAAACGAGCTCAGTTTGATATTAAGGCTCGTAATATTATTTCATCTGTTGTGGTACTTGATGAATTTTATATAATTTCAGTGTGTAAGACAACACAAGAAATGTGGGAAGTCCTTAGAGTCACACATGAGGGTACAAAGGACGTGAAACGTGCAAGGAAGAACACACTCATCCAGGAGTATGAGTTGCTTAGAATGCAACCTAGAGAAACAATTTCTGACGTCCAGAAGCGTTTCACTAACATAGTGAACCACTTGTCAAGTTTGGGTAAGACCTTTGATACTGATCAATTAAATATTAAAATTTTGAAGTCATTGGACAAGTCTTGGCAACCAAAGGTAACTGCCATCTCGGAGTCTCAAAACCTTACTCAAATGTCAATGGCGATTCTCTTTGGGAAGCTACGTGAACACGAGCTTGAGTTAAGGAGATTAATTGCAGAAAAGGATCAAGGCAAAAGAAAGACACTTGCCTTCAAATCTGAAATTTCTAGAGGAAAAAGTTCTAAAAGATTTGAAGATGATGATTCCGACGATGATGAGGAAAACATGAGCCTCATGATAAAGAAATTTGCAAAATTCATGAAAGCAAAAGGTAATAAGTACCGTGGAGAAAGGAAAGATAATCAAGGATCTCCATCAAGAGTTAAATGCTATGGATATGGAGAAAGAGGACATGTGAACACTGATTGTCCTAAGAAAAAGAAAAGTGAAGAAAAGAAAGAAAGGAAATTTCCAAAGAAGAAGAAAGCTTACATAGCTTGGGAGGAAAATGCTTCTAGTTCTTTAAGCTCAAGTGACTCAGATGAAGGCATTTTTTGAATTAATAAATGAATCTGAAAAACTTGATGTTGCACATAAAAAGCTAAAAAAAGAGCATAATGAATTGAAATTGAAGTATGAAAAAGTGCTAGATGAAGAAGTTGTTTTAATAAACAAAGTTAGTAATCTAGAAACTAAACTGTCTGAATCTAATGCAATTGTTCAACCTGTTGAATGTCTATCTTGTAAGAGTCATATGTTTGATATTGGCATTCTTGAAAACTTACTTGCAAAGGCAACCATGCCTAATTCACATGCTAAAGCAAACTTTAAAAGAAGCAATGCTAGAAATAGGAACATGAATCAAAACAAGAAGTATAAAGTTAAGAGAACTCGTAGAATTTAGGTAGAAAAAGGAACTTTTGTGAAAAATAAGGTGCATTAAGTATGTTGCTTTTACTGCATGAAACATGGACATACATCAAACTAATGCAACATTAAACATTTTGGTGTGCCAAATGGTAAATATGCATGGGTTAAAGTTGTGAAATGATGTATGCTTGCATTAACTAACCCCAAGGACCCATAATGAGATTGGGGACCTAAATTCATGTTAAACTTGTTTTGTAGGAACCTACTAAGTCAAAGAAGTCATTGTGGTATCTTGACAGTGGTTGTTCAAGACACATGACCGGAGACAAGAAGAGGTTTATCTCTTTTGAGAAGAAAAAGCAAGGATTTGTAACATGTGGAGACAACAACAAAGGTAGAATCATGGGAACTGGTGAAGGTCTCAAACACATTGACCAT
The DNA here is from genome assembly GCF_000741045.1 of Vigna radiata var. radiata. Lineage (NCBI taxonomy): Eukaryota > Viridiplantae > Streptophyta > Magnoliopsida > Fabales > Fabaceae > Vigna > Vigna radiata. Next base: position 2,509,037 of record NC_028360.1, read on the forward strand.
AAAAGATGTCTTGTACGTTGAAGGTCTCAAACGCAACCTCCTAAGCATAAGCCAATTATGTGACAAAGGTCTCAAGGTAACTTTTGAAAGTGATAAATGCACTGTATATTTTAAAGATTCCACTAATATTGCTTTGCAAGGTGTTAGGCATAATAACATTTATTTGATTGATATTGAAAGTGCATCTAGTCATAGTATAATATGTTTAGTTGCTAAAGAGAAAAATCCTTGGCTATGGCATAAAAGAGCTGCACATATTCATATGCAACATTTAAATAAATTGATTTCAAAAGATCTTGTTGCCTAAATTGAAATTTGAGAAAGAAAAAATATGTTCTGCATGTCAAAAGGGAAAGCAAACCATATCCTCATTTTCATCTAAAAGCATGATTACAACATCAAAACCTTCAGAACTTTTGCATATGAACTTGTTTGGTCCATCTAGAATTAAAAATTTTGGTGGAAACTACTATACTCTTGTAATTGTTGATGATTATACTAGGTTTATTTGTACATTCTTTTGAACGTTGAAAGTTGAAGCTTTTAAAGCGTTCAAATCATTTGAAAAACGTGTTCAAAATGAAAAGGATTTGAAAATCAAAACTTTGAGAACTGATCACGGTGGTGAATTTCAAAATGAATGTTTTGAAAAGTTTTGTGAAGAACATGGAATTGCTCATAATTTTTCTGCACCTAGAACTCCCCAACAAAATGGTGTTGTTGAAAGAAAAAATAGATCATTAGAAGAATTAGACAAAACTCTTTTGAATGAATCTAATGTGCTAAAATATTTTTGGGCTGATGCAGATATAATCTAAATAGTTTATGCTTAACTGTGGCTTTTGTATCTCAGATAGAACCTAAGAACATAAAGGAAGTTCTTCAAGATGATAAATGGTGTGTTTTTATTCAAGAAGAGCTGAATCAATTTGAAAGGAAATGACGTTTGGAAACTCATTCCTAAACAAGATGATTATTAAATCATTGGAACAAAGTGGGTGTTTAGAAACAAGCATGATGAAAAAAATTATAAAGAACAAAGCAAGGCTAGTTGCAAAGGGCTACTGTCAAGAGGAAGGTATAGACTATGATGAAACTTATGCCCCGGTAGCCAGGTTAGAAGCAATTAGATTATTACTTGCTTATGCATCTTTGATGAAGTTTAAATTGTATCAAAATGATGTGAAATGTGCATTTTTAAATGGTTTTATAAAAGAAGAGGTTTATGTTAGTCAACCTCTTGGTTTTGAGGATTTTAAATATCCTGATCATATTTATAAATTGAAAAAGGCCTTGTATGGTCTTAAAAAGGCACCTAGGTCTTGGTATGAAAGACTTAATACCCTTTTTATTGAGAATAATTTTTCTAGAAGAAAGGTTGATTCAACCTTGTTTATTAAGAAAGTAGGAAAACACATTTTGATTGTTCAAGTGTACGTAGATAACATTATTTTTGGGTCTATAGATGACTTGTTGTGTGAGGGATTTGCACATATAATGCAAGGTGAGTTTGAGATGTCTATGATAGGTGAGCTGAATTTCTTTTTAGGATTGCAAATAAAGAAAATGGAAGGGAGAACTTTTGTCTCCCAAACTAATTATTGTAGAGAAGTGCTTAAAAAGTTTGGTATGGATACTTGTAAAGAAGCCAACACACTGATGTCAACTTCTTGTTATTTAGATAAGGATGAATCTGGTGAAGGAGTTAATGAAACTATGTTTAAAGGTATGATAGGATCTTTACTGTATCTAATTGCTAGTAGACTAGACGTTATGCAAAGTGTATGTGTGTGTGCTAGGTACCGAGGTAATCCTAAGGAATCTCATTTAACTGTTGTCAAGAGACTTTTGAAATATCTTAAAGGAACCACATCTTTTGGACTTTGGTATCCTTCTGATGTTTCACCTAGTTTAATAGGATATTCTAATGCAGATTATGGTGGCTGTAAAACTGATAGGAAAAGTACTAGTGGAACTTGTCATTTTTTGGGTTGTTCTTTAGTGTCTTGACACTTAAAGAAACAAGCATGTGTAGCCTTGTCTACCATTGAAGCTGAATACATTGACACTTTACATCAATTAGCTGATATTTTTACAAAAGCACTGCTTATAGATAAATTCTACGAGCTTAGAAGAGAGTTAGGAGTGTTAGATATGTCTTAAGCTCACGATTTCTGAAATTTTCAAAATTTTCGTAAGTTAAGCGTTTTTAATCAATTGTCACAGTATCATAATCAATTATTTTTGGCTTTGACAAAAGGCATAATCGCAAATAATCGATTATCCCATAGAATAATCAATTATTCCCACTCAAACCCAAATCTGGACACTTACGAGCAGATAATCGATTATCTTCATCTATAATCGATTATCATACAATTTCTGGGAAGTGATTTTTGAACAGATAATCGATTATCACTCACAATAATAAATTATCTCGCACACAATTTCAAAAATAGAGTCGTTGGAGCGTTCTATAATGGCTATAAACGGTTATAAACGACTAGTTTCTCTATTTTTCTTATAAATAGCCCCATGTAATCAATTAATGGTCACTCTTTTGCACCCAAAACACTATTCATCTTAAATCTAAACCAAATTTCTTCATTTCTCTCCATTTCTTTCCAAGTTTTACTCTATCCATCTCTTTCATTGCTGACTCACGAAGAAACCATAGGAGAACTGCTGATGCTTCCTCTTCTTCCAGACCTTGTCCAACAACCATTGACGGGTGGATTTTTGATCAAGACAAACATGTTGATTATGTCAATTTCTCGCAAGAACGACGAATCATGGCGGTAAAGTACATTCGCCTTGACTTTTATCGTTTTTACGGATTTCAATTTCCCGATCTGTTTGGTGCTCAAGGACTTACTCATCTCGTCGAGCAAAAGGGGTGCATCTACCCCGATCTCATCCGAGTCTTTTACTTTAATCCGCGCTACCGAGACGACATCATGACAACAAAAGTGAAGGGTGTTCCAATAATTTTGGATGATGACGTGTGGACAAATGTTGCACAAGTCACCATATGGGATGATGCATTCAAAGTTTACCTTAGAGTCCCAGATTTCAACCGTTTGCTTGCTTTTCAATTATTCTTGCGACATCCTGAACAATAGACCAATCGTTGACAATTGCTTGTTGGTGGATTCAAAGTTGAAGAAAGGATGATTCACTATCTAATCGTGTGGATTTTATGTCCTCGGGCCACTACCATGCTTAGTTCTCTAAGCAAAATCTGCTTCTTCTGTATGCGATTCTGAATCACATACACATTGATTGGCCAACACTCATTGCCGACACCATGCTGAAGGTCAAGAAATATCATTCTTATCATTTCCCATATGCTCTTCTTATTTCTAAAATTTTGGAGTACAAAGGAGTAAGTGTGGAAGGCGAACACACTCAAGAAATTCAAGCATTGGAATCGAGATTAGTGAGACAACATTTCGTCACATGGGGTTTGTTGCTCGTGGTCGAGTGATCCTTCATAAGGATGATGGTCATCAAGATGATGATGAAGATGAAGATACGAATGCTCACATGGCAAAATTAATGCGAGCTACTACTCCTTCGGATACGGGTCCTTCCCTAATTCCTTCATCCTCCACACTCACCATGGAAGAGCACTTTGCTAACTTATCTAAACAATTGGAGGATATGAGTCTTGCCCAAAAAGCTCACTTTGAACAAATTTATGAGTGGCAACAAGCTCATGAAGATTATATGGTGGACCAATTTCATGAAATTGATGTTCGTTTAGGCAATATTGAAAATCCCCTAAATCTTCAACCTCCCAAAAGACCACCAAGTCCTCTGTTCTAGATTTAGGATTCTATGTTAGTGTGCTTTTCTGATTATTTGTTTTTAACTCTATGCCATGTTTCTACATTTTTATGTTCTTCTTTATGATGATAAATGTACCCTTTCTTGTCATGAATAAAATGTTCTCTTATTTTAGTGTATGCATTGTTTAATTGAGGGGGAGATCATCTTAAGGGGGAGCATTAATCTTTTTGCTTATGATAAAAAAGGGGGAGAAGCAGTTAGTGCAGTTACTACTAATATGTTTTTGTGTTGTCTGTCAGTTTGTATTTTATGCAGATAAACCCCAAAGTTGCTTTTAAACAAGTATTTTTTATCATCATCAAAAAGGGGGAGATTGTTACCAATGAGAAAGCATTGGTAAATTTGAAGACAAATGATTTTGATGATGCGAAAAGAAGATAAACATGAAGAAGACTATTATAATCGTTTTAAAAGCATCTTAGTAGTTTACAAATGTATTAAGAACGTTTTTGAGCATGTAAAACTTAGAAATTTCGTATCTCTAAAATTTTTACGTATATAATCGATTATGAGAAGCTATAATTGATTATCCTGAGCTTTCCTGAAAAACCATGTTGCTCTGGAATAATCGATTATTACTTCAAATAATCAATTATCATTGGTCCTGATGAGAACAACCCAAGTTCTTGGAATAATCGATTATCCCTCAGAATAATTGATTATCACTATTTTGAAAAACATGTAACGGACTTGAATAATCGATTATAACTTACAATAATCGATTATCACTTGCAGTTGTAAAATGTCTTTTCATTTTCAGACCAGTTAGCTATATATAGTGGTCTTAAACCCTTAGAGGGGAACTTTGAGATTTTTAAGAATACAGTTTGTCTAAGGAAGTTCTAAAAAGCTAGTTCAAGTGCTTTACTTGGTCTCGTGAATAGGAGAAGCTCGCGCTTTGTGGGTCAAAGGTCGGAGCGGTTCTCTTTGAGTTGGCAAGGTTGTCATCTTCCGGTTTGTTTGTCGAAGGAAGATCTTTTCTGCACTGTTCCGGTTCATTGGTCGAAGGAAAGTGTGGAATCCTCGCTTCTGGTTCATTGGTTCAAGGAAGCACCCTTCCGGTTCGTTCGTCGAAGGAATGTTTTATCATTAAATTTTCATTCACTCTATTGTAATCTGTTAAACTATTTTTAGTGAAAATGTTAATCACATTTTATAGTGATTAACAACTGGACGTACATTCTATTGAATCGAACTAGTATAAAAATCTAGTGTATCAATTTTTCTACTCCTTACACTCTTTTCGTTTTACGCATATCAACTGTTTGATAAATTTTCTGTAAGAAAATTAATTTTCTAAAACGGACCATCTTAACTTGATTTGTGACTGAACACGCTTTCTGTTATCTCTCTTTTATTCCGTTGCGCGACTCTATTCAATACTGATTGTTCTGACACATATTAATGTCCTAGGTATGATCTGTTTAAGTTGATGCAAATTGGTTCTGTTCGAGATTATTATGTTCAATTTACTGCCTTGGCTAATCATGTCCATGGTGTCACCTCAAAAGCTTTTCTTGATTGCTTCATCGGGGGCTTGAAACTTGAAATTCGTCGCGATGTAGTAGTTAAAAGTCCCACTACTTTAATGAGTTATGTCTCACTAGCAAAGTTGTATGAAGAAAAATACTCTTACAAGCCTAAACTATATCATCCTTTCCCTACTTCTAAACTGCACAATCCCAGTACAGGCCTTCCCTGTCCCAAACATTGAAGTCCATCAGCTTACCTCCCCTCCTTCTGACACCCCCATACTAGACATTCAAACCTTCCAATGATAAGAAATTATCACCCACTGAAGTTCAACTCCTTAGAGAGAAGGGACTGTGTTTTACGTGTGATGAGAAATACTTCCCTGCTCATAAACGCTCCCAATAAGCAACATTTTTTCTTGTAGATTGTTGATGATGAAAATCTGCAAGTTGAACTAGAACCACCAGACCCTAATTCCCAATTGGACACTATAAATAATCTTGAGCACCACTTGTCTTTTAATGCGTTAAAAGGGTCTTTTGGTGTAGGCACAATGAGATTTCAAGGCTTTATCCATGGCATGACGATTCAAGTTTTGCTTGATAGTGGCAGCTCCGATAATTTTCTCCAACCACGATTAGCTTCTTGCCTTAAATTACCCATTGATCCAGTCCCAAATTTTCATGTGTTAGTAGGCAATGGAAATTCTTTAATTGCCGAAGGGTTAGTGAGCAAGTTGGAATTCATGATTCAAGTACATTCCCTCCAACTACCAGCCTATCTTTTGCTTGTTACTAGTGCTGATTTAGTTCTGGGAGCTGCTTGGCTCGCCACTCTGGTTCCACACATCTTTGATTACAACACACTTACATTAAAATCTTACTTGGACAACAAATTTGTTACACTTTATGGAGACAAATCCATCACATCTAACCCAACATAGTTCAATCATTTACGAAGGATGTCTCATACGAAAGTTATTGCATCATTCTTTACATCATATTGTTGCATTTGTATAAACCAGTCTTCGCTATTCCAAAAGGGTTACCACCTCAGAGGTCTCAAAACCATGTTATTCCCTTGATGCAAGGTACTAGCCCTATAAGAGTGTGACCATATAGATACCCTTACAGCCAGAAGCTGCAGATTAAAAAAATGATCCAGGAGATGTTAGATGAAAAGCTCATTGTTCCTAGCACTAGCCCATTCTCTTCTCTAATCGTTTTGGTAAAGAAAAAAGATGGCACATGGCGGTTTTGTACAAATTATAGGACTATAAATGCAATCACTGTTAAGGTTAGTTTTCCTATTCCTATAGTGGACAAACTCATTGAAGAATTACATGGCGCAAAATTTTTCTCTAAACTAGATCTTCGGTCTGGTTATCATCAAATCCGAATGAAAGAGAAGGATAGATATAAAACGACTTTAAGAACTCACCAAGGCCACTATGAATGGCTCATAATGCCCTTTGGTTTATCTAATGCACCAGTCACCTTTCAATGTTTGATGAATGATGTTTTTATGGGATTGTTGAGGAAGTTTGTGTTGGTTTTTTTTTATGATATTTTGGTCTATAGCCCCTCTTGGAATTCTCATTTACAACATTTGGAAACTGTCTCGCAATTACTGCTTCAGCATCAATTATAGGCTCGACTCTCTAAATGTTCATTTGGGTTGCAAAATGTGGATTGTTTGGGCTGTTCAGTTTCTGGATCTGGGTTGTCCATGGACAAAGACAAGGTTACAACTGTGGTGGACTGGCTGGTTCCTATTAATATCAAACAACTGAGAGGGATTCTGGACCTCACCAGGTACTACATAAGATTTATTAGGGGATATGCATCTATTGCTGCACCTTTGACCAACATGCTAAAGAGATATGATTATTAGTGGAGCAAGGAGGCCTTAATAGCATTTGACTCCCTCAAAATTGCCATGACACAACCTCTTGTCTCGGCCTTACCTGATTTTGAGAAACCTTTCACCTTGGAGACCGATGCTTTCGGCTTAGGCATAGGGGCTGTTTTGAGCCAAGATAATCACCTTATTGCTTTTTTCTCTAAGAAATTAACTCTGACGTTTGCGAAAAAGTCAGCGTACACCATAGAATTTTACACCATCACTGAGGCGATTGCAAAATTTCGACACTATTTGCTGGGACATAAATTTGTGATTAAAGCAGACCAAAATAGTTTGAGAAGCTTAACAGACCAAGCCGTTCAAACTTCGAAGCAGCAAGCCTGGCTTCACAAACTACTTGAGTATAAACCTGGTAAAGAAAACATTATTGCTGATTCATTATCCAGGTCTTTTCATATGGCATGGTCTCAACCTCATTTTCCTATAGTTACCAAAATTAAACAGGCCTTACTTTAGGATGATAAATTGAAAAAAGTAATGGAGTTATGTTTGACACAAAAAAAATGATCCACATTACATGGTATCGGATGGTCTATTATATTGGAAGGATCGATTGGTTCTTCCTGATGATCTTGGTCTTAAACAACAAATTGTACATGAATGCCACAATTCCTTAATTAGTGCCATGCGGGATACACTAGAACTCTGGCTCGAGTTCTTGCCCAGTTTCATTGGCAGGGTATACATAAGTTCATCAAGGATTATGTTTAAAATTGTTTAGTGTGTCAACAAGCAAAAACTGCCACTACAACTCCTGCAGGACTTTTCTAGCCTTTATCTATTCCAAATCTGGTTTGGGAGGATGTTGCAATGGATTTCACTACTGGCTTGCCTCCCTCCCATTGGTACACAGTCATTATGGTTGTAGTTGATCGACTATCCAAGTATGCTCATTTTGTCGACTTGAGGACAGATTATTCTAGCAAAGTTGTAGTTGACAGCTTCATGACTACAGTCGTAAAATTACATGGCATTCCTAAGACAATTGTTTCCGATCGAGACAAAGTCTTTACTAGTCAATTTTGGCAACAATTGTTTAATTGAGTGGAACATCCCACAACATGGCTACAACTTATCATCCACAATCTGATGGTCAATTTGAAGTTGTTTATAAATGCCTCAAAACGTACCTTAGATGTTTCACTTTAGATAGTCCTAATGAGTGGTATAAGTTATTACCATGGGCTGAATATTGGTACAACACAACTTACCATACTAGCATTGGTATGACTCCTTTTCGGGTGGTGTATGGGAAAGAACCTCCTCAAATACTAAAATACACTCCTACTATCCAAGACTCTATTGCTGTCCAAGATCAATTCATACTCATAGATGCTACATTAGCTCAGTTGAAGGCTAATTTACAAAGAGCTCAGTAGGTAATGAAGAAATATGCTAACAAGAAAAGAACCCTAAGGAATTTATTGTGGGTAATATGGTGTCGGTCAAGTTGCGACCTTATAGGCGACACATCGTTGCTTTGAGAAAAAAATCAGAAGCTAAGTTTAATATACTTTGGTCCTTTTTCAATGGTGGAACGGATTGGTACACTTGCATACAAGTTACTATTGTCTCCCTCAACCAAAATCCACCAAATATTTCACATATCCCAACTCAAAATTTACCATGGAAATCATACTCAACATACACATGACAACTTTCTATTTGGTTAGATTAAGAGGATTGTTACATAAAAACTTAAAAAGATATGATTTTGTGAGTAGTAAAGGGGTGGGAATAGAAAAATTATGGGATTTGTTGACCATATTCATAAATGGAAGATTGTCACGTGACAGCATCCGAAAAAGAAAATCTAATTTTATGAGTGGTAGAGGGTTGGGAATATGAAAAATGAGGGGGTTGTTGATGAGATAGATGAGTGGAAGATTGTCACATGCCAATATCCAAAAGGTTTAAACCCTTTAGTTGTCCCTATTTTCATTCGGTTCTCCCATTTTAGTCCCCTTGTTTTAAAGTTTCCCAATTGAGTCCTTATAATTGCTAATTTGAAGCAATTGAACCCCTGCCGTTAAAATTCGTTAACGGTGTTAAAATTGTGCACAGCTGGTGGGATGACGTGTTAAATATTTTAGTTGGAGGCGAAACGTGGCACTGTTGCCATTCCACTCCTGCTGCAGCCCCTTCCACACCAAAATCACTTGCTCCCGTTGCTTCCCCCAAATCCTCTTCGCCCGCGACATCACCTAAGGTTGCAACTGCAACCCCCGCATCGACGTCGACGGCATCTCCTCCAACCACTATAGCTCCTACTCCTGCGACCAAGCCTCCGGCTGCAATTCCAGTGAGCTCCCCACCGGCTCCAGTTCCAGTGAGCTCTCCTCTAGCTCCGGTTCCGGTGAGCTCTCCCCCTGCACCTGTGCGAGTGTGAGAAACGTATGCAACAACATGAAGCATTAATATGAGGTAATGAGGTGTAGAATACAGATGATGAAATGATGGGATGTGATGATGGACCCCACGACATGTGCTTTCTCACCAAAGTCACCAATCTTCTTACCAAACTTTTACAAAGTCAGTCTTCAAATACCGTAATATGCGCAAACGTGTAAGCTCCTCAACTCAAATTAAGCTCAGATGCCACAATCAACACGCACCTTCTAATTTCTTCTTTTTCTTTCATTTTTATGCCGAAGGAAGCGTAGTAGAGCTTGATACCTCTGCCATCAAGATCCAATTAGATCAACTCAATTCTAAGATCCGAATTCTCGGTTTGTTTTTGTAGTATTGAAATTAGGGTTTACGATTTTTGTTTCTCTGTAATTGAAATTAGGACCTTGTTATGATTGTGAATCGTAGTATTTGTGCTCACAGCAATCTCGACTCCACTAGATAGTGTTCCATTATATATGGTGCATTCATCAGAAGGAGGAGTTGTTCCGTCATGGTGGTTTCGATGGCTTCTTCTTGCGGTGGTGTGAGGGTTTGCATTGGTGGTGGTGGTGGAGGAAACGAACATGCTGGCATTATGAAGGAGGTGATGGAGCGTGATGAACTCCTGTGACTCTGAAAAATTGGAAAAAACAATAAGATAGGTTCATAGGCACATTACTCTCACATCAGCATGCCACGTTTTAAAAAATTCACACGTCATCCCACCAACTGTGCAGTATTTGAACTCCGTTAATGAAATTTAATAACAGGGACTAAATTGTTTCAAATTAGCATTTATAAGGACTCAATTGGGAAACTTTGAAAAGAAGGGAACCAAATTGAGAATACCTAACAAAAATAGGAATGACTAAATAGTTTAAACCTATCAAAAAAATATGATTTTGTAAATGATAAAAGGGGGATGGAAAAATTAGGATGATTGAAACAATTTATTTTCACATTTTCAATAAATCAAATTTTAACTTCATTTATAAATATTATAATATTTAAAATATAATTTATATAATTAAAAATCTCTTTTTAAGAGATTTTATTTCACAGTTTAATAAGTTTAATTATCATAAACTTTACTGAAATCAATATTAAAAAAAAATAATTAAAATTTTAAAATTAAACCGAAAACAAGTACACAAATATATACTCATCTCTTATAATTTTTTTTTATATATTTTATTATTGAAAAGATTTTCTTTTAAAAGTACATATGTAATATATGTACTATAATGCAAACATGATTTTTTTTAAATATTTTTTATTAATAGAATAACATATGTAATAACGTAATATAAACGTGACTTTTTTTGGAAAGAAATGAAGGTTTGTTCGAATTTACTTTGGAAAATGAGGTATAATTTAATTTGAGATAAATTTTATATCTAAATTAATTTAATCTCGTTTAAACATCAAGAGAAACGTATGCAATGTAAATCTTTAAATATTTTATTATTGGAAAGATTTCTTTTAAAAATACATATGTAAACATGATTTTTCTTTTAATATTTTTTATTAATAAAACAAGTTTTTTTAAAGAGAACATATGTAATAACTTAATATAAACATGATTTTATTTTGGAAAGAAATGAAGGTTTGTTCGAATTAACTTTGGAAAATGAGGTATAATTTAATTTGAGATAAATTCTATATCTAAATTAATTTAATCTCATTTAAACATCAAGAGAAACGTATGCAATGTAAATGTTTAAATCTTTTATTATTGGAAAGATATCTTTTAAAAGTACATATGTAATATATGTAATATAATGCAAACATGAATTTTCTTTTAATATTTTTTATCAATAGAACAAGTTTATTTAAAGAACACATATGTAATAATGTAAGATAACCATGATTTTCTTTTGGAAAGAAATGAAGGTTTGTTCGAATTAACTTTGGAAAATGAGGTATAATTTAATTTGAGATAAATTTTATATCTAAATTAATTTAATCTCGTTTAAACATCAAGAGAATTGTATGCAATGTAAATGTTTAAATCTTTTATTATTCGAAAGATTTCTTTTAAAATTAAATATGTAATATATGTAATGTAATGCAAACATGATTTTTCTTTTAATATTTTTTATTAATAGAACAAGTTTTTTTAAAGAGCACATATGTAATTACCTAATATAAACATGATTTTCTTTTGGAAAGAAATGAAGGTTTGTTAGAACTAACTTTGGAAAATGAGGTATAATTTAATTTGAGATAAATTCTATATCTAAATCAATTTAATCTCGTTCAAAAATCAAAAGAAATGTATGCAACGTAAATGTTTAAATCTTTTATTATTGGAAATATTTCTTTTAAAAGTACATATGTAATATATGTAATGTAATGCAAACATGAATTTTCTTTTAATATTTTTTATTAATAGAACAAGTTTCTTTAAAGAGCACATATGTAATAACGTATCATAAACATGATTTTCTTTTGGAAAGAAATGAAGGTTTGTTCGAATTAACTTTGAAAAATGAGATATAATTTAATTTGAGATAAATTCTATATCTAAATTAATTTAATCTCGTTTAAACATCAATAGAAACATATGCAACGTAAATGTTTAAATCTTTTATTATTGGAAAGATTTCTTTTAAAAGTACATATGTAATGTAATGCAAACATGATTTTTCTTTTAATATTTTTTATTAATAGAACAAGTTTCTTTAAAGAGCACATATGTAATAAAGTAATATAAACATGACTTTCTTTTGGAAAGAAATGAAAGTTTGTTCGAATTAACTTTGAAAAATGAGTTATAAATTAATTTGAGATAAATTCTATATCTGAATTAATTTAATCTCGTTTAAACATCAAGAGAAACGTATGCAATGTAAATGTTTAAATATTTTATTATTTGAAAGATTTCTTTTAAAAGTACATATGTAATATATGTAATGTAATGCAAACATGATTTTTTTTAATATTATTTATTAATAAAACAAGTTTATTTCAAGAGCACATATGTAATAACGTAATATAAACATGGTTTTCTTTTGGAAAGAAATGAAGGTTTGTTCGAATTAACTTTAGAAAATGAGATATAATTTAATTTGAGATAAATTCTATATCTAAATTAATTTAATCTCGTTTAAACATCAAGAGAAACATATGCAATATAAATGTTTAAATCTTTTATCATTGGAATGATTTCTTTTAAAAGTACATTTGTAATATATGTAATGTAATGGAAACATGATTTTTCTTTTAATGTTTTTTATTAATAGAACAAGTTTCTTTAAAGAGCACATATATAATAAAGTAATATAAACATGAGTTTCTTTTGAAAAAAAAATGAAGGTTTGTTTGAATTAACTTTGGAAATGAGGTATAATTTAATTTGAGAAAAATTCTATATCTAAATTATTTAATCTCGCTTAAACATCAAGAGAAACGTATGAAATATAAATGTTTAAATTTTTTATTATTAGAAATATTTCTTTTAAAAATATATTTGTAATGTAATACAAATATGATTTTTCTTCTAATATTTTTTATCAATAGAATGAGTATTTTAAAGAACACATATGTAATAAGGTAATATAAATATGATTTTCTTTTGAAAAGAATGAATATTTGTTCGAGTTAATTTTTAAAAATGAGATATAATTTAATCTAAGATGAATTATTTTTTTAAATTAATTTAATATCGTTTTAACATAAAGAAAAACCTATGAAATGAAACGTAAATGATTCAATTAAATATTTTTAAAACTAAAAACACCAACCAAGGTCTCATCTAAAATATAGGGGATAAAAACTAAATGATTAAAAATATAATATAGAAATCGTCATGGATTTAACAGCTAAGTTTTCTAAGATATTTAATATTTTAAATTGTAAGTGGTAGTATTTTTATTTTATTTTGTAATTATTTATCCAAAAAACATAAACGTTGCATGGAAGAGAGGGTTTGTCTCGGAGTGTGTTCCATTTGATTCGCGCCTATAAGAAGACCACCAACAGAGGAGTGACATGCTCTGTACCCATTCTATACTTATCAAACACTTTGCAATTCGCATTCTCTTCCTTCCATTAGCGTCAATCTCACGTCCATGGCGGAGACCAACAAGGCTGTCGTCGAGGTATTCGAAGGAGAGGATCTTGCCGTCTCTCTGGCCAAATACGTTGCCGATCTCTCCAATAAATTCACTTCGGAAAGGGGGGCTTTCACCGTTTGCTTGTCTGGTGGCTCTATGATCGATAATCTCCGGTGGGTTACTTTTCATATAAAAATGTTCTCACTTTGAACGAAAGGGTGTTTCGATTGAATTGAATTGGATTGATGTGAGTGTGTTTTGTGTTTGGGTCTCAGGAAACTGCCGGAATATCTTGATTCTATTGAATGGTCCAAATGGCAAGTGTTTTGGCTGGATGAGAGGGTCGTGCCTAAGACTCATGAAGATAGTAATTACAAGCTTGCTTTAGATGGGTTTCTCTGCAAGGTATATTTACTTGTGTTGTGTGTGTTGGAAAATGGTTTGTTTAGTTTGAATATGCGCTGTTTGTTTATGCCGAACATGTTCTCAAATTGTGGAGACTGTGATGACAAAATAGGGGAACCATTGTCATATCCAGTTTGGAAAAGCATATAATTTGGCTTCGGAATTCCAAGAAGCTGCTCTCACGTCAGTTTTTGTTTGAATTCATATATATCTCAGTCAATCATATTACAAGTGTATTGTAATATCCTCTTACACACAACGCCCACATTAATTCACAATATCTACTAGTAGTGTTTTTTATTCTTATTATATGAACATTATTTCTGATATTTAATTGAAAAAAATAAAAATTACATTAACCCTTCAATATCATATCAAAATGTTGTTAAAAAAAAGTGTTGTGGTGTTAATGTTGATAAAAAAAAAGGAGGTTAGTTCAGGGTTATGTATCTCTTTAAGTTGAATTCGAGCCATTGTTAAAAAACAGTCCATGTGAGAGGATAGGAACCCCATTTTGGAATCGCATACAACATGAAATATGGACAAATTTTTGCTTAAGCCACCCACAAATCCTAAAGAATCAAACTATCCCAAACAAACACAAAGTTTTGGGTGCAACCATATGCCCTGGAGTCTGATTCCATTTGGTCGGGGTGTCTATCCGTTGTATTTCATTAATCTAAGAAAGGGGAGTGCTTGCACACAGTAATGCACTTTCTTATATAGTGTTTGCAATTAGTTATATAATTTGTTGAAGGCTACGGCATAGGGGAACCTAACCGTGTCACTGACTATTCTAAGAAAGTAGAGCGCTAGCATGTAGCAATATTCGGTACACTAGGTTAAAATTTATTGAGAACTAGGAGGAGGCCTAACCATATATTTTGCTATTCTACCAAAGAGGAGGGCTGGAAACTAGTAACAAACATTTTCTAACATGCTATTTACTATCGTTTAAAATATATTGAAATCTGGGAAAATATGAGAGAGATTCACTGAGTAAGAAATGGGTCACAAAAATTTTGGATTTTGAATCAATTTTAGCTTAAAGTAGAGAGTGTTTTAAAAAAGAGTGTAAATCGTTTAGACCCTACATGTACAACCAAATGGGTCAGATAGAAAAACTTAGGTTTTTGTCCTTATATTGCTACACATAAGTGGTCTCTTTCATTATATTTCTTAAGTTTTAGTCTCCACACGTCTTTATGAATATATATTTTTTCCAGCAAAAGTTGATTTCTGAATAAGTGTAACCGATGATCAAACAATTCCTTTAAACTAATTCATACCAAACCTGAATGTTACGAAAATATCGTAGGAAACTAAAATTATATACGAAGTCGGGAAACTAAGTAGACGAGTACAAGGCTACAAGCATTTCATAGAGAGATTACTTAATTGTGGATGATCAGGTGGATGAATCCCCTTTGTTGGATGCTGCTAGGTAGGGTGTTAGTTTGACATGTTTATTGAGCGTATTCCTATGGGATGACGCAAGAGAGGGAAAAAAATCTGCCTTCAATTTTAAGTTATGAGCTATAATAGTTCTCGCCAGTCTTCTTTAAAGATGATTGCGTGACCAGACTATGTTGTCTAGCTTCTTAGTCTTTGTTGGGTTGGATTTTTAATTATGTATCTAAAAAGTTTGAATTAGTTAAGGTCATTCTGTTTCACTTAACCTAAGTGAAGAGGATCTTCTTGACCAGAAGAGAGTATTCAGAATAGAGAAAGGAGAGAGAAAAATGATTGACATATTTACGGAGTCATCTCAGTAAAAATCATGATTCTCACATAGTTTTACCTTTTGGATCAGAATGAAATTGTGACAAAAGATTCATAGCATATGGTTTTTCATTTTGACTGTTGGGATCCTTCTTTGGAAGTCTTTGGTTAGTGAAATCAGTTCCACATTGTTACTCTATTTTAAGTTTTTCTTTCTCTGTTATTCATATTTGAGAGTATTATTGTTTTGATATAATGAGTGGTTGAAGGTTGTTGTTTGTACTTTTAGTTTGATTATCTTGTACTCATTTGATCTTAATGGAGTTTGATGCTGGTGAATTTTTATTTTTCAGATCGAGAGGATTTTTCCACGATAAAAATATTGATGTTCATCTTCTATTATTTCTGTTCCTCATATATTTTTGCAAGATTGAGAATTATATTTTCTGCATACTTTGATACTTTTGAATATTGTATGGTCGTCATCAGCATAATTTTGTTGTCAATCTAACATGTTGGTACTTCCATCTTGGTTCTTGTGGCAGGTACCAATTCCTCCGGGCAATGTGTATGCAATCAATGATACTCTTTCAGCTGAGGAAGCAGCCGATGACTATGAGAGACGTATCAGAGAATTGGTCGATAAAAATTTGATTACTTTATCACCGAGCAGTGGATTTCCAAAATTTGATCTCATGCTGCTGGGCATGGGCCCTGATGGCCACGTAGCTTCTTTGTTCCCAGGTCATCCTCTTGTGCAGGAGAATAAAAGATGGGTTACCTTCATCAAGGACTCCCCCAAACCACCCCCAGAGAGAATAACTTTCACCTTTCCAGTGATCAATGCCTCTGCTTACGCAGCGCTTGTGGTGACTGGCAAGAAGGAAGCAGATGCAATTCACTCCGCGTTAGGAAAATCTGAAAATCCTGTTAAGCTTCCTGTTGCATTGGTTTCCCCTGAAGGGGAGTTGAAATGGTTCTTAGACAAAGACGCAGCCTCAAAGCTGTAGATGCAGCAGCTAAGCCAGTTAATCTATATGTTGTGCTAGTTATTTTGAACTTTGCAATGTTGAGTTTGTGTTAGAGAAGTGTTGATTTCCTATTCCCAGTGACAGTTAGCATTGGACGGGTCGTTAGTTATTGGTGACAATAAAGGGAATATTAAGTTATGTTGCTTCAAAATATCTCATTTCTTCTCCACAAATTTCCAATCAATAATGTGGACCAACCCCACCCTCTCAACGGACGTGTTCATTCGATTTAAATGCCACTTTTCTGTCGTTGTCGTTGAAATGAATCAAATAATCACTTCACATTAATGCTCTTTATTATTGTCCTCTCCCACAATCAGTGCCATCATGTGTTGACCCCTACCCGGTTCTTGGTGCTTCCACGTGGAGCTTTTTACTACCTTGCGTGTTGTATTTTGTATATGAGGACGCGGCTTGCTGCAACAGGCGTGAGGATATATGAATTATGGAAAGAATTACTGGGCTGAAAAGTGAAGGTAAGAAAGAACTAGTCAATGATAAATTAGCACCTGATACACGATTTTATTTGCATATTCCTGCAAACGGCCCTTTGATTAAAGGAAGCTTTTCTTCATGTGGAAAAACGCATGTTCAGAAGCAAAATAAGACAGCCTAGAAGTCAGCATCACAATAAACCTCGGTGCTTCCCTACCCTGTGAGCAAATACACCAACCATCACTCTAGAGAGTAAACTTGTCTGGGCCATTGAATCGAATTCTTTCAGTTCTTTTAGCTCTTGTCATTTTTTATTTTTTAGTCGTTAGTTGTTGTCTGAAGCATGACAAGGTGCCAAGCTACCACAACTTTTGCATACATTAGATAGACAGTGGTGAAAGTGTTGGCCCACTCAAACCCATCAACACCTCATTATATTGTTTGATTCCTGAGTTAAGTAACCCAACAGAGAGAATGGATAATTTCATCAAATATGATAATCCCATGAATTTAGGACTTTAGATTTTATGTTTTAACTCAACCCATTTAATTTATTGGTTCTTTTTAGTGATACACTCAGTTCACAGTTCATAATTGTTTTATTTATTTATTATTTCAGTTTTATATAAGCGAAGGATTTACTCATGACAAATACTAAATTGTCTTCTTGACTTTATCATTGAAAGGGATGTTTTAACCATAGATACTTGATTTTTGAATTGTCATCCTGGACATCAGGAGAAAACCTTGGACACACACATACTTTGTTAGACTGAACAGTTACTCCAAGAATATTCTACTCAAACTTGTGACTTGTAAGATGAATAAAGGTTCATTTGATCTAAAGTTAGGTAAATTTGATTTTTGTACAAGTAACTAAAAATCTTCTTGTGCTATAATTAATCTCAATTACATGAAGTCTGATATTAAAATGCGTGCCACCATCGGGGAACTTAATTATGCTTATTTGCCTTAGCACTTACTATAAGCAAGAAACGTCCTCAAACCACATGGGCAATTCAATTTTGGGGATGCAAAGCAAACAGTCGCCCATCATACTTTAAAAGTTTTCACACAACGTTCTATGTTTCTTTTGTGGTTTTATATGGCATTGGTTTTCGTACAATGCAAACTATACTTGGGTTTCTATTCCTGCATCCATTTTCTAAAACGACAATATTTGTTTTATTGCAATTTGCAATCAAATTGAATGATTAGTTCAAGAATATAATGTTATGCTTGATGTAGTAGTTTTAGTTCATTTTTGCCCCCAACCTCCACACACTTTTTTGCATTAAATGTCACTTTAGGGCATGCTTGGTAAAAGACTCTGCATATATATATGCATATATAGCAAATTCTGTTAATAGGAGTACCATGCATCCCAGCTTTATCCATGTGCCACACAATTTGACCATCTACAGTTGTATTAATTAATTTCACATCAGGCCAAATCGGTCAGGTTGAAAAGCAAGGGTGAATAGAAGAGAAGCATGATGTAAAATTGTAGCCAGAAGGTTGTGAAAGTTAATTCCATTTACATCCAATAATGAAGCTTAGGTGAAAACCCACTTTTCTTTTTTACCTTTTGTTTGTGTCAATACCCTTTCACCTTCCCACTACGGAGAAGTCACAATCAAGGACGAGAATTGCTTAAAACCCAATACAAACACTTCATGATTAGCAGTTTTGACTGCAATCACTTCACATAATTAAGGCCATACTTTGTGATAACAGAGAGTGCAATGTTGTAATTAGGACACACCTTTGGCATGTTGGTGTTGTCATTATCCCACAGAAGACAAACCTCTCTTTGGATTGGACTCACTGTTTATTTTATGGAATCTCTTTCATCATTGTGGTAGATGATGAAAAAGACCTATATAACAGGAAATATTCAAAAGGTAAAACATATGGGCCTTAGAAGATTGTTCCTTTCTTTCTTTACTTCTCATTTTTTATCAGACACTGTTGGGTGCTCATAAGGCAGAAAACAAGGGATACATCACCCAAATATCTGTGCATTAAAAGGCAAAACGTGTTATTTTCAAAGCTGCTTATTCATGATGACAATGCCCAACTGTTGTTGTGGCCAAAGAAACAAAAGCCTCTATAGCAGCAATGGAATTGCAAATAGTGTTTGTGATAAATCATGGAAGGCAACACATATCATTTTGGTAGACTTTTTATATTGGCCATTGTCGGATCTCAAAGTAGCAATGGATGGCAAAACAATAAACTTGGAAGCCAATGGAGCCCACATCTGTATCATATCATCTCAAGTACCACCCTCTCTCAGCCTCCACTCCAACCAAACAAAAGAAAATACTAACTAAAAAATCTCTAAATTTTAAAAATCTCTATATTTTCTAGAAATAAAAATAAATTTTAAATCAAACTCAATTTCACAAAATTAATTTATAATAAAAATGAAGTTTATAATTAATTATATAATATGAATTAATTTTATTTTTAATTGACGTGAGATTTTTACACAAATACATTGTTTCTCATTTCAAATTACTGATTACTGATTTGGTTTTACGAAAAATAATTTTCCCACAATATAAAGTTATTTAAATATGATGTTTGTTTAAACATCCGAAAAAAAAACAAATAAACTAGAATTCCGGTCATATTGATATACCTTTTGAAATTAATGCCTATTAGCAGAGGTTTAGTCTCGTCTGCAATGCGCCTATAGCAGTTGAATGCAACAAATTTCAAACGCTAATAATGAAAATTTATTATCACACGAAAAAACTTTCAGGTTTATATAACAATAAAAACTTCTGCTTTCTAAAAGAATTTCTGTTTAATGTATGACATTTTAAATTAAATATATCAGAATTTTTTAAAAATAAGCTAATAGATTTACTTACTTTATTTTTTTTTCCTTTTTCTTTTTCGATGCTTTAAAATAAGCAATCACTGCGCCTGATTTTGTTGACTGATATTTCTACAATTTTTTTTTTCCATATACACAATTCAACGTCAGTTGTTAGTTACTTAGTTGACAATTATGCTTGTTCTTTTCTCATTTTTCCCATTTTCTTTATTCATTTAAAAATTATAAAATCTCCGCTTCAAGGAACCCTACCAAACAATTTCAGCCTGCTTCCATCGCTAATTGCAATGCAGTTACATCCATCTTACAAATTCCAATTTTCTAAAATAAGTAATTCCCTTTATAAATTTTAACTTTTTTTAAAATTAATAATTGATAATCAATTATATTAACAATTAAATTTTGATTGAAAAATGAGCAAAAAGTTTGGCTTGTGTTACGCACAAGTCGGTGGAGTTTTGCGCATAAGTTCAACCTGCTTTTGACCGGATATTAGATGTCAATATCAGTTTACTAATCTGTAATTACTATAAACATGTTGTCTTAATCAATGCTTCACCAAAGTAAGATCATATTTTGAAGCATAAAATATATAGATTTCTTACTGTCAGTTGAAAATTTTTATTATTGAATAATCATAAACTTTGAAAATTAGAGATCAGACTCTTAATTGTATACGGAAAAAAATGTAAATATCTATTCTTTATTCCAACTTAATGTAAGACTACGAGTTAAAAAAAGGGAATTGTTTATTCTTGAGATTCCTTAAGGTTAGACGAATATTATTTTTTGTCAATATATTTACAGTCGTATTCAGTGTAAAAAAGTATAAGCCGTATTATTTTTCAAACAAATAAAGGATGTTGTAGTGTAAGGATGACAAAAAAATCCGCGTCCACTGATAAAATCCGCGACGAATAGTTGATATCTACATATATTTACTACTCAAAACCCACAAATAGTAGATATTTTAATACCCGCTTATAAACGGGTCGGGTATGGATATTATACTATCGATACTCGCGGATATCCGCTACTTGCAAAAAATAAAAATAAAAATTAATTTTTATTTTATTAAGTTAAATTTAATTAAAATTAACATTAATTTATATTTTACAAGGTTAAATTTAATTAAAATTATACTATATAAAGTATATCAATCGGAAGTAATTATCATTTATGGACAACTAACATATATTAACAGGTTACACAAAATATAGGATATTAATTATTGATTATTGGGTTTGGTTGCATAAAAAATATACTGTACTAATGGTTAATCAATGGGCTTGCTGCCACAGGTCCTATAAATATACACAAGTGATGTTTAGGTACAATCATCTTCTTTTATCCTAATAAAATATGAAATATATATTGAGCGTTGAAGTGTCTTGTATATCCTAATAAAATATGAAATTTATATTGAGCGTTGTGTCTTGTATAGGTTAACAACTCATCTGGCATTCTCAACAAGGATTGAAGATCAAAAGAAAACAAAGTAAAAAGGCAACTGACTATTGGACTAATTCAACCGAAACAAAAATTAAATTTTAATTTATATTTAATTTAATTTATATTATATTTTATATATTTTTTGTAATTTTATTTAAATTTTATTTTAATAATTTATAAAAATATATATTTTTAAATATTTGCGATTATCCGTGGGTTTTAAAATATCCGCGAATATTTTTTAAACTGATATCTGTGCGGATAGTGGATCGAGTAGCAGGTGAATTCTTTTTTGTCGGGTCGGGTTGCGGGTAGACATTATCTGTGCCCCACCCGACCCGTTGTCATCTCTATTATAGTGCATAACTGACGAGTGAATAATAATGATTAAGAGAATAAAAAATCACGAAAATCACGTAATTTCACAAATTCTAAAGATAGTCTATGTAGTTTATTCGATTATACATGTTACTCGTTCAGAAAGGAAGACCACTCGGGCTTTAGTATTCAAAACCAGTATGAAGGTATATTGTGTTGAATATACTAAGTTTTTTTTTTTTAACTTCTTAGAACTTCATTTTCAATGGCTGTGAAAGAGTCTTTTCGGAGAAAAAATCAACTTATCTGAACTAAGCTTAAATAATTCATTAAAGCACAAACACCCTATCAGATTAATTTAAGAGTATAGTTTTAAATCATTATTTGAAAATCACACCTATATAAAATGCGATTAAATAAAAAATCTCTTAGGTAAAATAATTGAATTTATATAATTATTAGAAAATGGATTTAATTTAATTCTTCTATATTGACTATATTAATCATTAATATAATATATGTGATATTTTTAATAGTTTTCTTAATATTTAATTATTTATATTTATAAGTAAAGCCATACATTAATAATAATATAATAACAGATGATATAATAAATCTAACAAATCTCGTTAGATAAAGATTTATTTGTGATAGTAATTGATAGATTAAAGGTATGTCAAAGTATTTGGAGGTTGAATTGATAAAGAAAAACTAATGTTAGAATTGTGAGATTGTGGAAAAAATGAGATAATTTTTATTTTAGTTTTTATTGAGTAATGTGGTAAAGTACAGTGGGAATGGTATTAAGAGAATGAGAATATAGTGACTCTGAAACAAATGAAATAGTATGTGATACTTGCATTATATTATATTGTGAACATTGTAACGTGTTTTGATATGCTAAACAATGTTAAATTATATAAATAATATTAATAGATAGAATTTTAGTTTGTGTACTGAAATTGTATGTGACATTGATTTTTCATTTTTATACCTATTGAAAACTTAATATGTTGAATATTAAAGAATTGATATAAGATTTTTAGGAAGATGTTTTTGATATGATTAAATTGTCTTGGAACTTGTACATATAAAAGAGATGTTTGTAAAATTGGTAAAAGATATTTGAGTGTGATTATTGAATTAATGTGTTTGTTTTGAATGGATTAAAATGAATTCAAATTAGTACATGACTATTTCCTGGTCCAATATAAAGGAGAAAAATCATTAAGTGGTATGAATTTGAGAATTTTTTTTTTTAAAAAAGAGAGTATGATAGGAGATTATCTCTTATTGTATGGTTGGACATGATTAACTCAAATAACTCTTTTTGTTTTTATCATTAGGCAATTAATTTATTGTGTTGAACACTTTTGTGTTAATGATAATAGCGTGAAAATATTGAATTTTGTGAATTACAATTTGCTTGATAATTTAAGGTCTAAGACCAATTGGTTATTTTCAATAAAAACTACTACCAGTGTGTATATGCGAAAGTTTAAGGTATCTGGGTGGTGAAAGTTGAAGGTGACTTCATAAAACAAATAGTATGATACGAAAGAGAATCGTATTTAAGAATTAAAATTAACCCTCTCATGATTTGATATAGAACATGAGTTCATATATGTGATTAAAATATGAAGATTTTGGTAGTAAGTATAATATGTATAAAGTCTTATAATTATAGTTAATATAATATAGTATCCAAAAATAAAATAGTGTCTAGGTAATTCAAGGATTTTAAGTCAAAATTGTGAATGAAAATGTTTAAAAGTGTTTAAATATTTTAGGACTGAAGTGTGATAATTGATTTGAACAAATTAATATTTGATACAAAACTTGATAAAGAATGTGCACTAAATAAGTATTAAAATAACAATCAAGGACAAATGAGAAAAATTAACTAGAAAAATAAGAAAAATTAACTAGAAATTGATGTTTTTTATATATAAAAAATTTGATTTTATAATCTTTATTGCGAGTTATTATTATTTTTATATTGAGTTTTTTCTTTTAAATACGCATTAACTTGCTTTTACATTTTCTTTTTTATTTTGATTTATTTCTTTTATATAATGATTAACACACATGTTCGAGAATGTTATTGGATGGTTAGAAGATGAATTAATTTATGTAATGATGTATATAATATTTTAAAATAGCTATCTTAATTATAATCCACTTGTTTTCAAATATCTTGAAATTTCATTAAAATAATTGGATGTTATTTATATATATATATATATATATATATATATATATATATATATATATATATATATTTGTTAATCGTAAGAAATTTTTTTATTTAATACATTTTATTAGTGTATATAATTTTAGATTACAAAAAAGTTTTTATTAAAAAAACTAATTTTAAATTCAAAAATATTTTAATAATTTTAAAATTTACTTTAAAATAAAAAAATAAAAAATTATTTATCATTTTAATTGGTCCATATATTATTATCTTTTATTTTACTTTTATTTTAAAAAACAACTACTCTTTTTTTCATTTTTTTTATTTTAAAAAATAATGACCTTTTTAAAAAATATATAATAAAAAATAATAACTTCTCATATTAAAGATAAATAACTACTTTTTATTATTTTATTTTAAATTAAATTTTAAAACTATTAGAATACTTTTGAATTTAAAATTAGTTTTTATTTAATAAGAATTTTTTTTAATCTAAAACTGTTTGTTAAAAATGTATCAACTAAAAAATTATATATATATATATATATATATATATATATATATATATATATATAATTGAATAAATTTGGAATGTCACCATATTATATTAAAAATATAAAACTCAAGCTTGACTATACATTTTGATATACGAGAATTAAATTGACTTTCTAATAATATTTTTCCTAAATAAATTTCATATTTAAATAATTGTTTTTAGTTTAGAGAAATTAAATTTAATTGAAAAGATTGTTCATTAATTTCTTGAAAGTCAATAATTTAAAATACAAATACGAACACTTTATTTCAACTGCCAATTATGTAAAACCCTGTTGTAGAAAAATAATATTTAACAGCACATGGCATGGTGATATTTTAAGCAGAATCCTTTATATTGTGGAATTTTTAAAAACCAGGTCGAGACAGAAAATTACGCGCCTAATTAACATGAGGGCAATTATATTTATTGAGTGATTAATTTTAATTGAACAGTATAAAGGAAAAAGAGATAACAACTTTTGGAAAAGGCGAAAGAAATTAGCTATATTACGGAAGTATAGGTCTGCAACATTTAATAGCTTTACTGGAAATAAAGGTATTGACCCATGATTAGATTAGATTGGAAGGCAATTTATTAATAAATGAAGGGAAAGGAGATAATGTTGTTGGCATAATTTCTCGTTTTGTTAATTATTAATTAAATTAGGGAGGAGAAGATTGAGATTAGTTAGTTAGTTCGAAAGTTTGAATGATGTGATAGAGAGAAACGGCAGCGTTTTGGCACTTTCACCCTTCTCCCCCCAAAAAGCATATTAGATTAGATTCTGCTTCGTTTTCTTTCCCTACTCTACCAGTCTTCCTTTCTTTCAATTTTTTCTATTTATTTCCATTTCAGTCCTTTCTCTCTCCCTTGATACTTCCTTTGCTTTGCTGTGGTGTGAGAGAGACTCTACTCTCTTCTCTTTCTCTTCTCTCAAACTCAAGCAATTTCAGGACCCAACCATCAAGGGAAGGCTATTCTCGTACTTTCACTCTCCATGGTCACGTCCACTCACTTCAACACCACCAGCGACACTCACTTCGTCACCGGTGCCGCCGGCTTCGGGTCAATGTCCGCGGCGGCGGTAATTCCGGCGGTGCTCTTCACAGCCCTCGCCGGCTTTGTTCTAGTCCCCGCCGTATTCTGCGGTGGTAGTAGGTGACTCGAATGAACGAATTATAGAGCCTCGTAGCAATCGCAAAAACCCTAGCTAGAGGATACTGTTTTCGATTCCGATTTAGTCGCACTATTAGGGAAAACTAAACACGAAAAAGTGTACATAGAAGGAATTTATAGATGAATCCCCTTAGAAGAAGTCTCAATTCGCAACCGCCGTCCTCGAACTCATCTCCTTCGTCGTCGTCGTCGCAATCGTCGTCGTCCTCCTCGTCGTGGATCCATTTGCGATCGGTTCTTTTCGTTGTCACTGCTTCCTCACCTGCTTCTTGTTCGTCCTCTGATCGGTGAGTTTCTCTTCTTCATTGTGCTGCTCTCTGTTCATTTTTTAAACTGTTTTTATTCAGTGCTGAGATTTCTATTACTTTTCTGTTTATTTCGTGCCAGATCTCCACTTCTGCGCATCCCAGTGTTGCTATCAGTGTCCGCTTAGGCTGATCAGCTTGTGTGTGTTGCGTTTCTGTTTTTGGGTCTCTTTGTTCAGCTGCATTTCGGTCTTATTGTGTGTTTACTTGTTGAATCATTCATTTGTTCGAATTGCAACAATGTTTTCCATAATTAAAAAAGGAAATCCTGATTTGTCTTTGAAAGGGGAAGTAGGGTTGAGGAGGACAAGGTAGTGGGAAGGAGACAGATCTCTCTTTTGGTTTTGCTGGAGCTTTTTGTTGTTTGTGTATTACATTTCTTTAATATAAAGTTTCTTTCTTCTTCCCTCGAACTGTTTATCCTCCTATTCCTTTTCTCGTGTCAAATCAATTGTAGGTGAGCAACCGGTACTAAATGGTGATCTTGATCGGACATCAAAACCCCCGTTTGTCTTGTATGGTTTTTCCTGAGCTATAAAGGAGTATCTGTGCTACTTTATGTTAAGGAGTGCGGTTCATTTGAGACTGAGAAAGTATATTTCATGACCAAATTAAATCTAAGAAGGTTTTCAATTTTGAAGTTTTAATCTATATATATATATATATATATATATATATATATATATATATATATATATATATATATATATATATATATATATATCTGAGGGATGTTGAAGTGATAAAGTCTTCAAGTACAACTTTTATATGTCCTGGACACTCTTCATTTTGCTTAATTGCATGCTCATATTTTCTTACTTCATCTACTAAAGTTAAAATTTTAAACAGAATTTCGATGTCGTAATCTCATTGGATTTTGGAATCAACTGTTTTAATTTTCCAAGGCTGTGTTTTGTAAATTTAGCTGTACACAGCGACAAATATGTAATATTATTCAAGTCAGCAATGAACATCACATTGCACAGAAACTCCTTTGTTTAAGTAGACTGGGATTTCTCCAACTTGAGAAGTTCGTTTTCAAGTGTAAAATTATTGCTACATATTATAAAATTAACTTCGAAATTGACGGCTTTTAATGCTGAATGGATATTATTGTTTTGGCGTCATGTATCTTGCACATAATTTTGTGATTTTAAATTTCTGAAACTTGTATACGCCTGCTCACGTTCTTTCCCATGGGAAAAGAAGTAAGTCACAGTGGAGTTGGAAAAAATTATCTATTATACTACAGTGCTGTGATTTGCTGTTAATCTGGAAGAGTATATTTTTATGTACCTTTTCACTACCTGAATTTCTTACTTTATGACTTCCTTTAATTCTGTGTAATCTAAAATTTAAATGCAAGCAATTGTATTGAGAGTATCCTCGTGGCTTAATTTTCAGAGGTCGTCTTAAATCACCGTGGTCCCGTAGGAAAAGGAAACATGTACTTTCACCTCGGCAATGGAAAAGCTTGTTTACCCAAGATGGGAGAATTCGGGATGGTGGAATTAAGTTCCTGAAAAGAGTTCGCAGTGGAGTGAGTTCACTAATCTGATTGTTTAGATTTTAAATTCTTTGGTTTGGCTGTTTCTCCTTGAACTTGATTACGTATAAATATCTGATGCAGGGTGTTGATCCTAGTATTAGAGCTGAAGTTTGGCCATTCCTACTCGGAGTGTAAGCATGCTATCTTTTATGCTTCATTTATAATTTGTAAATGATGCTTATTGTTACCTTTTTCACGTGTCTGGGATCTATGAAATTTGGATTATGCACTGGCATGAGATACAAAATGGACATGGTGTTACACGATGTGATTTGAAATATCTTGCTCCTGGTTAAATATTTAGTACCGTGTTGCAGCTTGGTTGTGAAGAACCTTAGTAATCTCCTATCTGTAGTAGTACAAACTATTTTCTTTTCTTCATCTTATGCATCGGAAAGCATATTTATGGGCTTCTTTATTTACGTCTTTTTCACCTTTTTTCCTATTTTTTTCCCCGTATTTATTAATTTAGATGAACTCTACTATGGTTACTGATTATATATTCTTTTATACAGCTATGACTTGGACAGTACTAAGGAAGAAAGAGACGCTATAAGAACTCAAAATAGGTAAAGTATATATAATGGATCCACCATGTTTTTGCAGTATTTAAAACTTTTATTTTGTGTATACTTCCCTCATCTGCTTTTTCGGTTTAATTCTAAATCTTTAAATGCAGAAAGGAGTATGAGAAATTTCGCAGACAATGCCGGCAACTGCTAAAGCACAATAATGGGAGCTTTAAGTTAAATGAAATAGGGGAAATCAGCTATGAAGGGGATGGTGGAAGTCTTATTCAAGATTATGGTTCTCCTAGTTCAGAAGATGCAACAAGTGCAAGAGAATCTCTTTCCAGTGAGGAACATAGTCCAGATGCTGAATATTCAGATGATCCATCTAGTGCCCTGTTGGAAGGAGATGATGTTCCAAACGTCAGCAATGCTGATACCTCTGCACTGGATACTGATTCCACTGATTCAGACTCCTCAGAAGGTCCTGAGATAATTCAGACATTTCCTTCTGATGATGGTCAGGAAGACAGCAATTCCAAGACCCCCAAGGATAATTCTTCTCCCTCTGTAATGCAAGTTCCGTCAAAACTATGGACTAATGAAGATTTTGCCACCTGGCAACGGATCATCCGACTTGATGCAGTACGTGCAAATGGGGAATGGATGCCATACTCCCCTTCTCAAGCTGTGGTACCAGACTGTAGGGCACATCGTTCAGCTGAGGCTGTTGGATTGAAGGATTATGGTCACCTGGATGCCAGCAGAATCTTTCATGCTGCTCGACTGGTTGCAATTCTTGAAGCATATGCTTTATACGACCCTGAAATCGGCTACTGCCAGGGTATGAGTGATTTGCTATCTCCTATAGTTAGTGTTATACCAGAAGATCACGAGGCTTTCTGGTGTTTTGTTGGATTCATGAGAAAGGCTCGGCAAAATTTCAGGCTTGATGAGGTGGGTATTAGGAGGCAACTAGATATAGTTGCAAAAATTATTAAGTTCAAGGATGGCCACCTGTTTAGGCATTTGCAGAAGCTGCAGGCCGAGGATTGCTTTTTTGTGTATAGGATGGTGGTGGTATTGTTTAGAAGGGAGTTGACATTTGAGCAGACTCTTTGCCTTTGGGAAGTAATGTGGGCAGATCAAGCAGCAATCCGAGCAGGTATCGGGAAATCTGCATGGAGCAGAATTAGGCAGCGAGCTCCACCAACAGACGATTTATTGCTTTACGCAATAGCAGCATCAGTTCTACAAAGGAGAAAGTTGATCATTGAGAAGTACAGCAGCATGGACGAGATCATCAAGGAATGCAATGGCATGGCTGGACACCTTGATGTTTGGAAGCTGCTTGATGACGCCCATAACTTGGTTGTCACCCTTCATGACAAAATGAAAATAGAGACATCATTACGATGAGTGCAGATGATACTGGAACAATCCAAACCAAACCAAATGACCTGGCCAAAAGATCTTTAGTTTCAAGCTGCCAGATTTCTCCACGCATCTAAACGTGCTGCAAATGTTGAGTTATTATTACTGAACTAAGTCTGCTGCATGCCGAGACTTGCCATGCTTATTTACCGGGTTCCGGTTTGGACAATGTTGGCTAATGTGGGGATTGAAGTTGGCTTGATTTAGATGGCATCTCCGCATGCTGAAACTTGCCGCTGCTTATTTACGAGCTCTGCTTTCCACAATTGCCTTATTGTGGGCATTGAATTTGGCTAGATTTAGAGAGCATCTTTTTTTTTTTACCTCACTTCTTTTTCACGCTGGCCCCACCCTTTTCTTTTCTTTTTCAATTCTGATTTGGGACACGTCTGGGAGCACCTTTGCGAAAAGTAGGAGTGGTTGGTGCCTGTAACCGATTGAAGAGGCTGAGATATTATCGACAATTATGAATATTGGCCTTTTTGACTGAACATAAACTCATGAGGCCCCCTTTTGATTCTTTTAGCCGCTGATCAGTTGCGTATAAATCGTAAGTTTGAGGTATGTGTCTTGGATGGAATTGGGTAATATTTGGGGGTGCTGATTAAGCCCTGTATGCTTAATGGCGTGTAAATTGACCACTCAGCTTTTACTCAACAGGTCTAACACTTCCACTTAATTGTCAGGTCCATCCATCTCTTTCATCTCTCTTTCTCTCTCTTGCAGTCCTACTTTCTTCTTCAGATAAGATGTATGTTAAACACATTAAAACTAAATAATGCATAAAATTAGATGCTAATAATCGTAAGAAAATACAATAATTAAACAAATGAGCGTACTTTAGTATAACTATATAGATTTATTTAGTTCAATACTTCATTTTGTATAATCTATTTATTGCTGGTGAATGATTGATGGCCAGTATAATCTATTTTATCCATATTTCATTGTCAGTTTCATATTTCTTATTTTTCTGGCCGAAATATTAAAATCGAATAAAGAAAAGGGCTTGTTTGTGGAATTTGTTTTGGACTCCTCTATGGAGGGTTAAAAACAAAAGGTCAATATATCATTAAGTTCAACAGGTAGTTCTAAAGATTCAACATATCTAAGGAATGGAGAATCTTTTGATTCTATACGAGTTCTAATAGTCATCAAGGATAGTATTTAACATTTGTATATAGTTGAAATGACTAGAGTCAACTATCATTTCTTAAGAATCGTAAATAGGTTGATACAGGCTACATTTATATCCTCTACTTTGTACTTCTCTTCTACCCTCTTCGAAAGGTTGACTTTTCGTGATAAGAGTTATCGCATCTGCACCCCTGAAAGAAAGTCAACTTCTCATTGCGTTAAGAAAATATAGTATACCTTATTTGAGTACCTGCTTGTGCAATACTTTCCTCTTTGATTGCTCGCATTTAATGAAGTCAAAACTGGTAGAAGCCTAGTAACAATAGTATATTTCCTACAAAGATCATATATTAAAGATAAAAGTTTGAAAAACTAACGAAGAAATAAGATGTGTGAACTTCATTGAACGATCTTGTTTATTGTGTTCGTATTCTTTGAAAACAAAGTTTTTGTTGAATGTGTTGAATTTGCATACCTTGACTTGGTAAATTTATAAGTAAAACTTGTTTATTTTGTCAAAGAAGGAAGAGACCACATGACGGAGTTGTAGCGTTTAATAATTGTTATGGGCTTTCGCTGAGGTGTTTATTTATCCAATACAAAAATAACCAACTTTCTGTGAATAATGTCTAAGATGTGTTTGACACTTAACACAATACACAAAACAACAATGGGCATTCTTTACTTGGTAAATTCTCAAAAGGATAATGATATTTTAATACTAATTTTTAATAAATTTTTGATTTTGCTCACGTGTTGGTCTTTGATTAGTTTATGTTGAAAAAATTTAAAAAAACTGAAAATGATGTGAAAATGGAAGTAAGAGAGGGTTGTAGAGGTTTTCATTTAGAGGTTTCATTTTTTGGGTTTTAAAAATAGGAAACTCATTTGTGAAAGAAGCTGAGAGAGAATGTGCTCTCACCCATAGACCTCCCATTTGCAAAAGTTGCCGTCCATCCATTTTGCACCATTCGTGGGATCATCATCGGAGTCTTGCCTGTTCTGCCATTTCGATACACCAATGAACACTGAAACCACCATGATAAATGTTTCAAAGTACCATTGAAGGTGAAAACCACCATTGATGTGGGCTTTGAAGCTTTTCATCGTTCGTTTGGGTTATTCTTTGTTCTTCGGTGGGTTTGACTTGTTTTTAATATTTTTTACCATTTTGGATTGTTATATTTTTTGGGTGTTATTTTGATTTTTTTGGACCTTATTTGGTGTACTGTAAGTATTGTTGCAATGGAGGAATGGAGGAAGTTAGTGAGCAGT
Source organism: Vigna radiata var. radiata (assembly GCF_000741045.1). NCBI lineage: Eukaryota > Viridiplantae > Streptophyta > Magnoliopsida > Fabales > Fabaceae > Vigna > Vigna radiata. Next base: position 2,541,065 of record NC_028360.1, read on the forward strand.
GTGAAGTTTGTCACCAAGAAACCAAGTTTTATTTAACTCTTGCTGCAAAAATGGGTAGTGACCAAAGACAAAATAAGTGGAGACCTAAGGCTAATGTTTTGCACAATGAGGTCAACACAGCTCATGACATGAATTTTGAAGTGGAAAAATATTTATTTTAAAATTAATGGACATAGAAGTCATCTTAAGGCAATAATGACCACATTTATATCCAACTCCATTACTAAGGAAACAAGTTTTGTATAAGTCTTGCTGTAAAAATGGGTAGTGACTAAAGGCCAAATAAGTGGGGCCTATGGCTAATGTTTTGCATAGAGAGGTCAACACAACTCTAATATTTTGCACAGCCAACACAACTCATGATATGAATTTTTAAGTGCAAAAATATTTTAAAAAAAATTAGTAGACATAGAAGTCATCTTAAGGTAATGATGACCACATTTATATCAAACTCCATCACCAAAGAACCAAATTTTATATAACTTTTGTGGTAAAAATGGATGGTGACCAAAGGCCAAATAAGTGGGGATCTAAGCCTAATGTTTTGTACAACGAGGTCAACACAGCTCATGACATTAATTTTTATGTGTAATTTTTTTTTAAAAAGTTAATGGGCATGAAGTCATCTTAAGGCAATGATGACCACATTTATATCCAACTTCATCACCAAGAAACCAAGTTTTGTATAACTCTTGTTGCAAAAATGAGTGAGGACCAAAGGCCATATAAGTTGGGACCTAAGACTAATGTTTTGCAGAGCTAGGTCAACACAACTCATGAAATTAGTTTTTAAGTGCAAAAATATATTTTTAAAAGTTAATGGACATATAAGTCATCTTAAGGAAATGATGACCACATTATTTCCAACTCCATCATCAAGGACCAAGTTTTGTATAACTCTTGCTGCAAAAATCGGTGGGGGCCAAAGGCCAAATAAGAGGGGACCTAAGGTTACTGTTTTGCACAACAAGGTCAACACAAATCATGACATGCAAATTTGGTGGGGACTACACTAAAAATGTGTAACACATAAAATGCTTTCAACCTTGTTATAATAAACATCCATATTTGGTGGGGACTACACCAAAAATAATAAATGACCCACAACTACAACTTTGTCACAATTACAACCTTATTATACACCAACGTGTAACACATAAAATGATCATTCTTATCTTCAAAACCTAGTATCACATTGAAAACAACACTAAAATATAAGAAAATGCAATTTTATTATAAAAAATGTGAAGAATACATTTCTTTCAAGATTTCTAACAGAAATTATGTACTTCAAAGGTAATGAACAGGTTATAAAAAATTTCTAACAAAATCACAAATGACATTGCAACAATCCTAATTCTACAACAACATCGACAACAACCCTAATTGTTGCAACACTTCGTCTTTGCGGACATTATCAATATCCAGAATCCAATCACAAACAAACTTCTCCCTAAATTGTTGAAGTTCCTCTTGAAAACAATAAAACACACACAAAATGAATAAAATGTCCAATCTTTTATCAAAGGTCCAAAGTATAACAATTTCGCTGACTTACACTTGTGTAATTGAGCATTGTTTTCCCTTCGTATTTATCAACACCATCCCAAAACTCCATAAATTTCATAACGATAACTCCACAATCATACCTACATCAAACAAAGTCCAAAATATAAATAATGTCATAGTACTTCAATCAAGCAAACAAATATTATAATAAAAAAAACCAAGACTAAAAAGATATGTGTAGGGTTGGATTGAAATGTGCACGTGTTGTTCTTGGAAGGATCGTTTGTTGTCTTCATAACGATTCAACTGCATTCCAAAAAGCAATTCAAGATTATGGGTCTCCAAAAGAACAAAGTCAATTTTAGTTTCTCGACTAGTAAATCAATTTACAAAAACAAAGTGGATGGATCAATTTACAAAATGCCCAATCTTTTATCAAAGGTCCAACGTATATACAAACCTTGTTCCTTGGTGATGGGGTTGAATATAAATGTGGTCATCATTGCCTTAAAATGACTTTTATGTCCATTAAAGATTATTTTTCCTCTTCAAAATTATTGTCCTGAGCTGTGTTGAGCTGATTGCGCAAAACATTAGTCTTTGGTCCCCACTTATTTGGCCTTTGGTCACCATCCATTTTTGTAGCAAGAGTTATACAAAACTTGGTTTCTTGGTGAAAAACTTCACACTATTCACCAACTTCCTTCATTGCAACAATACCTACATACACGAAATAAGGTCCAAAAAAATCAAAATAACACCCAAAAAAACTGAACAACCCCAAAATGGTAAAAATAATTTAAAAACAAGTCAAACCTACCGAGCAAGAACAAAGGATAACCCAAACAAATGGCAGAAAACTTCAAGGTGGTTGCCACCTTCAATAGTGCTTTGAAACGTTCGTCAATGGTGGTTTCGACGTTCGTTGGTGCTTCGAAACGGTGGAATGACGATGGATAAGACTCCGGTGAATAACACAAAGTGGGTGAATGACGACTTCTGCGAATGAGGTCTGTGGATGGGAGCACATTCTCTCTCGGCTTCTCTCGGCTTCTCTCGTGCAAATGAGCTTCCAATTTTTGATACCTCAAAAATGAAGCCCACCAAATGAAAACCCCTCCAACCCTTCCCTCTTCCATTTCCAAGTCATATTTAGTTTTTTTAAATCTTTTCCACATGGACCAATCAAAGGCCAACACATGAACGAAGTCAAAAGTTTGTTAAAAGTTGATGTTGAATTATCATTATCCTTTTCAAAATAAAGGAGACATTCTTTACTAGTAGTAGATGAGATATTACTATCAAATGCTCTTTACTGGTAAATGAGATTCTAATACCAAATTCTCATGATTAAATGCATTTTACTCAATTGGGTTAGATATTTTCACTAACAATGCAAAGACACATCTACCTTGAAACGACTTTATGCTTAGTAAGTCAATTTTCAATAATACTCTTACATAGATGTTACTTTGGTGTAAGATGGGAAGATAATTTAGAATCAATGATTGAGTTGTTACTATGGAATGGATTAGTAAAATTATTGCTACGATTTAATCCACCTCATCTAAATTGATTTACCGTGGGTTAAGAAAGCGAGTCAATTTGATGTATACCCAGGTATGAGTTTCAGAAGTATAGGCACTAGTAAAAAACAATCTTTTAACGCGCTTAATATGCCTCGGTTTTCATAAAATCGAAACATATTAAAACACGGTGGCATTTTTGTAATAAAGACGAACTTATACATCTCAGTTTAGTGGGATCCGAAGCCTATGCACTCTACTGCTTCGGTTATTTACGAAACCGAAGCATAAAACCCTTTGCGAGGCCCTACTGCTTCGGCCTTTTACGAACCAAAGCCCACCCAACCTTATTTCATTTCTCTCAATTTGTCTTCTTCGCGTCTACATTCTTTCTTCAGAGAACTTCATTTCTCTTCAACCACATCTCGCGCCTCAGGGTATTTCTTCTTCTTCACCGAATCATCATCGTCTTCATTAATTTATGCGTCTCCTGCAACACCAAACCTCATACTCTGTTAGGGTTTCTCTTTCATTTCGCCTTTCCCTTTGTTTTCACTGATTAAAATCCATTTTCCACCATTTCCACGATTAAACACCATTCTATCGACTAATTCTTCGATTAGCGCCATTCTCACCGTTCAATCTCCATTTCACACCGATTAATCGATTCATTTTATGTTTTCCCCCTTTTCTAGGGTTCCAACGGTTCATTTTAGGGTTCTTCGTGTTTCTAGGGTTTTCTACTGTCGAAACCCTAACTTCTTGTGTTCTAGTGAGTTCGATCTCACTTTTGTGTCCGGTTAGGGCTTTCACTGTTCTTCTTCGCTCTTCGATCCATTTTAAGGTTCTTTGAGTTTTTGTCAAATTCCGCTGCGTTTCTAAGTACAAGGAAGCTTGAGGATGTTCGATTCACGATCACACAGCTCCAATAGATCTTCTCCTCAGGCATCTTCCATAAATTTTGCTATGAGGATTGTGTCCCTAAGGTTGGATTTTGATGGGATGGTATTATTTTTTTTGTGTGTGTTTGGATTGAGCTGATGCTTTGGTTTTTGGCAACACTTCACCATCTATGGTTACTGTTAGCAAAATAATGAAGATGGAGTTTTGATGATGCCCAATACAAGTCAAGAGATTCAAGAAGATTTGTTGAAGACTTATTTTATAATTCAAAGCTTTTGTAATAATTATAGTTTAAGGATTAGAACTTAGATTTTTGTTAGGATTTGATTCATGCTCTTACAAAGTGTATTATTGTTGTTACGAATCATAAACTCTCGGGTTTAATCGATTAAACCTAGTTATAATCGATTAAAACACTATAGATGCTGAAAACCTAGTCAGTTCGAGAATAATTGATTAAAGCAAGTTTTAATCGATTAACTAATCGATTATTCCTGAGAATAATCGATTAAAGCTAGCCGTTGGGGTTCTCTAGCCGTTAAAAACTAGCCTTTGTACTCATTTTAATCGATTAACACTAATATTAATCGATTAAAAGCATTAAATGGCCAGTTACGAAGAATGGAAGAGCATTTGGCTGAGTCTTTAAATTGGCTCTCTTTATTCATCATCAGTAACTCTTCCCTTGTGCTCAAATACTCTGAACTTTGTGAGAATTTTGTGCTCTTGCTCAGCTAAGGAAACTCTTGTCTGTGGTGTTGGTACTTTGCTACTACGGTGACGGAGGAATAACTGATTCATCCTTGGTGTTGCTAAGGAAGTGATTGGAAGAGGTTCATCCTTCGTGAAGCATTCAGAGGAGGTCATTAATCCTTTGTGAATATTCAAAGGAGGTGCAGATTCATCTCTTGTGGTTTCAAGAGAGGTGTCTTCGAAACCTTTACAAATTGTTTTTCTGTGTGATTATTATTTGTAATTGTTTTGTGTTAGTGGAAAGTTAATTTGTTTTTGATTAGCAACTGGACGTAGGATTGGTAAGATCCAAACCAGTATAAAATCAAACTATGCAAATTTCTCTCTATCTTACTCTTGTTATTTATATTTATTATTTGCTAAGTAGGAAAATTGAGAAGAAATTTTAAAAGGCACACATCTTAATTAAGAACCAATTCACCCCCTCTCTTGGTTTATTATTCCATGCTAATCATTTCGCTGCAACCGCTCTGACAGTTACGCACAGAGTGAGATGACTGATGTAGAACTGAGAAATATGGTTAGCAGGAACCTTACTTGTAGAATTGATAAGAGGTGATTATCACATCTTAATGTTTATCATGGTTATGGTTAGGTTACATATTTAATGTTTTGTTGAGAATTTTTGGAGAGAACTGCAAGTGGAGCAATTCCTAAAAACATGTTTCTATTATTGGTCAATATGATTCTCAGGAAAACTTTGTAGTGTTACACAAGAAGCTGAAGGAACAAGAGAGGTAGTTGGATTGGAATGGGGATACTATGATCTGTTCTTTTATTCTGGATGATTTTTTTCCACTTCTTGGATGCCAAGTTTGGATGCCTAACTTCTTGTATTTCCACTTCTTTTATTTACTTTATTCTGGATTGTTTTTTCTTTTCTTTTCTTGTCTAACAGGGTAAGAATAAATACACGTGGTGTGGAGAAGCATCTGAAGAAGAAAGATGTTGTAGTCCATGGAATTAGTTTTGGGATAGAAATAACAAAGTTATGGTAAAGCTGCCACGTGTGTGAGAGAATTGTTTGGAAGAGGACGTGTGTTAGAGGTGGACAAGTGGCAGGGGAGGTTGAAAATAGAAGTATTCTTTATGAGAATTGTTTGTTATCTTTGTGACACCCGGGCACTGACGAGGGCGGGGAGTGATCGCCGGTGCAAGAGGCACAGACAAGGAACGACTCTTGGCTGGCTTCCAGTGGAAGGGGCACATGGAAGAATCGAACATACATTGGAATGAGAGGGATCTAGAGACTGTATAGGTATGAGACTATACAGTTGAAGGATAGCTTAAAGGAATTGATTTGGCTACTCATATCAACAAATGCATTTGCTTTTGGGTAGCCTAACCCATAAGAACTCCATGGTTAAGCGTGCTTAGCTTGGAGTAATTTTGGGATGGGTGACCTTCCGGGAAGTTTTCTCAGAAATATATATAGTTCATATACTCACTTTCCTCTATTGAAAACAAATACATTATCTTAATGGCATAATGTGTCTGATCTCTTCTAATTATTCAGTGTATCTGATATATATTGTTGGAAAAAGGTTGGCTTCGTTTCAACACCAAGAGCGGAGGCGGGTGAATTGGTGTGGTTTCAAAATCAGAGTCTTTTCGAAATCTTTTTCACAAAGTAAAAACCTTTACAAAGTTTCTTGAATCACAAGGAATGAAAATTCTAAGTTCAGCGAAAATACAAACCTGACTACGTAAACAGGTAAGTCGACTGAATGTAAAAATATAAGGATAGAGAAATCAAACACAAATTTTTATATTGGTTCGGCCTCAATGCCTACATCCAGTGTCCTTCCACAATCCGGAAGCAAAAATGATGAAGGTTTTCACTACAAGGCTTTTATAGAGATATCCACATCAAAAATATAAAACACCTCTCTAACCCTCTAACCAAAATATACGCAGTACACACAAAGATCTGCAGTAAGATATCCCCTCTTCTGCAATCTCTAAACCCACTTTGAACAATCCTCAAAGTGTCCAGACTCCACAAGTCAACCTCCTGTAATCACAACAGGAAAAACCAATCTCCAGTAGATTGAAGAAATGACCAAATCCCAGCTTAGAACACCAATGCCAATTCTGATAATGCTAATCTCATAGAAGAGGAAGATCTTCATAATCAGAGGAGGTCAAACAGAGTCAAGAGAACCCCTGAATATTTAAAAGATTACATACATAAGGCTGACCTGTCCTCCTCCACCTCTCTATGCATCAAAAACGGTTTGAAAACCCCTTATCCTATTACTAACGTCCTATCTTATGATTCCTTATCTGATAAACACTTAAAGTACACCCTAGCCATAACTACTAGCAAAGAGCCCAACTCATATAATGAGGCTAGGAACAGTGTTGAATGGAGGGATGCTATGCAAAGGGAAATCAAAGCTCTGCAGGACAATGGTACTTGGTTTCTAACCCAACTCCCTCCTGGAAAGAAACCCATTGGGTGCAAATGGGTTTACAAAGTCAAATACAAGGCTGATGGTACAGTGGAAAGGTATAAGGCAAGATTGGTTGCGAAAGGGTACACCCAACAAGAGGGAATAAATTTCTTGGATACCTTCTCCCCTGTTGCCAAACTTACTACTGTCAGATTGCTTCTTGCTCTTGCTGCCTCAAATAGCTGGTTCCTACATCAACTAGATGTGGATAACGCTTTTCTGCATGGGGATCTAAATGAGGATGTCTACATGGACCCTCCTCCTGGCTTGGAAAAAGACACTAAGGGACAGGTTTGCAAATTTACCAAATCACTTTATGGCCCAAAACAGGCCAGCAGGCAATGGTTTGACAAGTTATTTACTTTTCTTATTTCTGCTAGTTATATTCAATCTAGTTCTTACCATTCTCTTTTTGTCAAAGGAACCCCAATGGAGTTCACAACTCTACTAGTGTATGTTGATGATGTTGTCTTAACAGGAAACTCTATGAGTGAGATTAATCACATGAAGACTCTCCTACATCATCAGTTTCATATTAAAGATCTGGGAGAACTCAAATACTTTTTAAAATTTGAGGTTGCTAGGTCTAGGAAAGGTATACACCTATGCCAGAGAAAATATGCCTTGGATATCCTTGAAGAGACAGGAATGATGGGAAGTAAACCTAGCTCCATACCGTTTCTAAGTAATACTAGTTCTCTGTACAAGAATGAGACTATTTGGATGATCCTAGTGCTTATCGCAGATTGATAGGGAAGCTCTTCTACCTAACTAATACTAGACCTGATTTGTGTTTTACTGTTAATATTTTAAGTCAATTCATGCAAAAACCTACTGACTATCATTATCAGGCTTTGCAGCATGTCCTCAGATATGTTAAATCTAGTCCCTCAAAAGGGCTCTTCTTTGCTGCCAACTCTGATATTCAGATCAAAGGTTTCAGTGATTCAGATATGGCCACCTGTCCTAACACAAGGAGATCTACCACCGGGTACTGCATATTTATGGGTTCCTCCCTTGTATCATGGAGGTCGAAGAAGCAAAGTACAGTCTCCAGGTCCTCTACAGAAGCAGAGTATCGAGCTCTTGCTGTCACTGTTTGTGAAGTACAGTGGCTTCGCTATCTTATTCAGGATCTTCAGGTTCAACCTATTGCTACCGCAGTTCTCTATTGTGACAACAACTCCGCAAGGCACATCACTCACAACCAGAGTTTCCATGAGCGGACCAAACACATAGACTTGGACTGTCATGTGGTGCGTGAGAAGATTCAAGCTCAACTTTTGCATCTTCTGTCGGAATAATCGATATCGTTCGGAGATAGAGTATAACGCAGCGGAATAAAACTTAAGTTAGCGGAAAGCGTGTTCGGTCAACTTTTTAATATTAAAATGGCTAGTTTATAAAATAAATTTTCTAAGAGACAATTTATCGAACAGTTGATGTGCAAATGAAAATAACAAGTGCAGGGAGTAGAAAAATCACACAAGTA